>NC_140480.1:34982462-35134962 GCF_051167445.1 Perissodus microlepis
CCCTTTCTGAAATGTTCCACCTTTTCTGGTGATAAAGTCTCATTGACTTTGAATGGAGAGACAGCCCTCTCTAACCCCTCCCTCAGTCACTCACTCATCTCTCCCTTGTATGATCAAAGTGATGAGTTCAAGTGCAGCATCTTTTCTGTCTCTCTCAGTATGAACATACATAACGTCTTTTTCTTATATTAAGATGTCTCAGGATTAAATGTGGAGACACAAAGACGACTTTCAGTGGTCGATCAGCAGGCTGTATGTGGCCCACCATGTAAGATGACTTTGACATCTCTGATCTAGATGGAGACGATTACTAGAAGCTCCACGTTTCTAGTTATCAGCTGTTTGCAGAGCTCTGATTATTGCTGTTTACAGCTAACGGTCATCACAGCAACATTAATCTGTTTGTGTCATCCATAAATGTATATTTCCTTATTCTGATATTAAATACTACACTTTTCATCACATTATTCAGACTGACTAAGATACAATAACATTATTTAATCTCACACTGGGAAAATTCACCTGTTACAGCAGCAAAAGAGTCAGAAGGAAAAAGTGAATCAAAAACATGTTAAAGAGTAAAAATGTCAAATATAGAAAATCTTAAATCCAAAGTAATTTATATCATATACAATTTTACTGTTTACACTAAAATACACAAAGAATTGGTCACATGATTTTTTTAATATCTGCATAAAATAAGGTGGCTATGATAAAAGATTACAATAGAATAAAATAGAGTTTTTTCTGCTCAATCCAAAACACACAAATGTAAACCTGTTGGCAGAAGTTTAGGTTCAGTCTGATTAATATTTAACTTTCACACAACATAAAAATCTCCTGTTCTGAGGTCATTCACATTTATCTTCTGTATGAGCCACTGCAGCAGCCTCCTCTTTGTTCTACTGTGCACGAAGAGTCGCTCTCTCACCTCCAGCTTTCACTTATCCCTTTAAACTCCTGTCTGAGTCTGTCTGCATCCTGAACAGCAGCAGTGTTGAGCCATATGAGCCAGTTTGCCCCCTCAGGTCCTCATGTGGGTCCTTTTAGCTACAGGTGACCGTGTTTTTGCCTGAGCGACCTGCCGGAGAACTCAAAGAATCAGCGACCTACTAAAAATCACTCAGCTGTCTCCACCAGCAGAAATTCTGACAGTCACATCTCTCACAACTCCAGTTTAGAAAACTGGATCAGCAGTTAGAGTGGTGAAGTGGAACCTGCTGCACTTTAACAGCACACACACACACACACACACACACACACACACACACAGATCTTCAGTCATGTATCCTGTGCTTCACAGTAACTGTAATTTTATTGGTTGTATTTGTGTATATAACCCCCCCACCCCCCACCCCCACCTCTGTCCTGTATTTATTGTTCTTATTTGTCACATCTGTGATTATAGCAAAAACATAGTTAAAGGGTTTTTACCTTTTAATTTTTAATGGTTTAATAAAGGTTCCATGAATTTTTCCCCCATCTGGTGATACAAAGTGGTATTACAGCCCTATTTATGATGATCAGTACAGTACGTATACGTGAACATGACGGCACATTCTGTTAATGTTTGTTCATTTGGGAAAGTTTAGGTCACTGCTTTTGTAAGATCAAGTGGTTTGTAGCTTAAACCCATTCGCTGAAACGTTCAAGACAATTTACTACACAGCAAAAGCAAGACACAAGTAGGGAAAGTTCTCTGTGTTACTCATGCATGAGGGAGGCCTGCCTGGAAGTGTCGTTCCACCCACTTGACCTCCGTCAGACTCTCGTCCGCTCCCCCGTAACACTGCTCTTTTATTGAGGTTACATGAATATACACAGGTTCATTAACATATCACGTATAGATACACACACAGAGTACCTTGCCTGTGCGTTGTGTAAGTGTGTGTGTGTGTGTGTGGGGGGGGTACGACCTCTCCCATGCTCCCAGGGTGTGGGTGTGCATGCCAGGGTGTTCTGGCACAAAGTCTTTGCAGACTATTAAGGATCAAACCTCTACCAACATGACATTGATTATAAAACTCTAAGCATATATGAGTAGATATTTCTATGACAATCCACTATATAAACCTGACATCAAGCTTCTTTCATTTGTGACAGTTAGCCAAAATAAAGCCCATCTTATCAAAGCAGCTTTTTGAAACTGTAATCCCTGCCTTTGTTACATCTAGGCTGGATTACTGTAACGCACTTTACTGTGGGGTTAGTGATGCATCCATTAGACGTCTGCAGGTTGTGCAAACTGCTGCAGCGCGTCTTTTAACTGGAACAAAATAATCACATTACACCACTGGCTATGATGAGGATGTAACATCCTGGATAGGGAGGAACGCTGGTTTGAGGGCGGAGTCAAGGAGGCCATTCACGTGAAAAGGGAAAGACCATCTCTGAATCGAGGAGGGGCCTAAGGGACCATCTGTCACCATCATACAATGCTGTGATTGCAGCCATTCCCCAACTCTCTGTCAATGGGACTCATGGCCTTTGGTCAGTGGGTTTTGGTCAGTGGTCATGAGAATTTGCATAATTAAGATTAAGGAACTGACCTCCCAGCCCATTGTTCCTCAGTGGGCTGGTTTCAGTCAGTAGATGTAGACGTGAGCGTGCATGTAAGACAGGCCTCTTCTCTTTCTGAGTTTAAAACTCTTCTTAAGACACATTTATTTGCTCTTGTAAGGGGCTGACTCAATATGACTTTTTTAACATGTTTTATTATTTTATTTAATCATTTAATTTGTTGTTGTTGTTTGTTTATGCTATTTGTATATGTGCAGCACTTTGTGATCTCTGGTTTTGTGTTAAAGTGCTTTATAAGTAAAGCTGGTACGGTATGGTAAAGTTGCAAAAAAAGATAAATATATAATTTTACACAAATATGATTAAGCTTATTCTTTTCTTCAGATTTAAAAATAACTGCGTTATCAGCATCAGTTGATGAGATCCCAGGATCAGAAGTACTGATGCTGTATTTATGTCACACAGGTTTTTCCATCACAGCTGCAGGGAGACAGAAAGCAGCTCGTTTTCAGGTTTATTAAAATGATCAGATGATGATTTGAAGCATGAATGACTCACTTTCAGGTCAACATTTCAATTCCTTTAAATTTTATTGAATTTATTTTCCTGTTTATTGTGATATGAAATCATATTTATCAATAAATCTTCGAGCAGTGATGTCATCGAGGCTTGACATCCTGCTGGAAGTGACATCAGCAGTGAGGCTGTGACATCATCATGTCAGATGTGTCAGGACACGAAGGAGCAGTTATGGACCTCTGACACAAACAAACCGTCTCTGTGAGTCACACCCTGAGTCGTTGACTGAATGAAAATGAACAAAGAAATAAAAGAAATAAAATCAGAGGTCTGTGCTGTAAATGTTTTCTTCTTCTCTAATGTAAAAAGAACAAACAGTTCTTATAAAGACCTAAGATTACATGACTTTAGTCAATATAAAAACCAAACACATTTCATCAACAGGCCCACTTTCAGTTTGTACCTCCAAGGTTTATCTCCATACAGTCTTCTCCTCCTCCAGAGTTGTCTGGTTGTCCACTGGCCCAGTTTATGAAGTCAAACTGGGAACCATCACTCCACGTCCACACAGTTTCCTGGAAGAATAAAGTCCAGTTTGTTCTGATGTACTTTGATGCATCTATGCTGAGAGTGCAGACATGAGACCTCTTACACCACTCGAAGACAATGAAGGTTCATTTTGTTTGTGGAGGTAAAAAATGAAAAGAAAAGTCAAGTCAACAGCAACATCTGTCTCCAGGAACCAAGTCCTGATTAATCAGTCTGTCACATGTTGACCTTTGAATCAAACTGATGAATATGAAGAGAAAAATGTGAAATATCAGAAACAGCTGCAGCTCATCCTCTTTATCTATGAAACACTTACAGTCTCTCTGTCGTTGCCTCCAACCCAAGCTGGTGGATATGACCCTGCTGCTGTGCGAGTGAGCGCTCTGATGAAGGTGTACTCAGCTGTGCTGTGGAATGAGGCCAGATGTCCACCGAGTGTCTGACAGGAACTCTGAGGAGGAAGATGAGGTGCACAGAAGATGAAAAGTGTGAGAATGCATTTAAAATCAAAGATAAAGTGAGTTTGATGAAGGCAGCAAAGAGAGAGCTGATGAATAGAAGAGACACGAGGAGGGAATGTTTGCTCTGAATTCTGAACATCACTGCATGAAGTCAAAGGAGCTTGCAAAGAAAAGCGTCTGGACTTCTTTAAGTTTACTTGAAGACGTTTCACCTCTCATCCGAGAAGCTTCTTCGGTTCTAAGGTCAAATGGTGGAGAGTCCCAGATATAGGCTCATTCTACCGAAACTGCACTTCTTACAGTGGGACAAAAGGACCCCCTGATGATCATCAGGGGGTCCTTTTGTCCCCCTGTGGGGGGATACTCCCACTAGGTTTATATCTGGAAGAAGTCCAGACGCTTTTCTTTGCAAGCTCCTTTGACTACGATGACCTGGATGACTGAGAACCTTCACAGACATCACTGCATGAACATTACTGCACTGCATGTATCAGCATAAAGCTGTTAGTGCAGGGCTGTGACGCTGCAGCAATAATCAGCTGCACTTCAAACTGTGTGTGAATATTAATATAAAGCAAGTCTTCTTTCACTGAATGATTCTCACAGCAGGAAGCTTTTTATTAGAACATGTCCCATATATAACATGTACATATACAGCTGCTGCTATTTCTGATGTACCTCAGCATCAGTCCAAGTCTTCATGCTGCTGTTAACGATGAAACAGCGACCTGCAAACCAAGTCCAACCAGGAGGGCAGGAAGCTGCAAAATAATTGTAAAGGTAGAAGGTCGATAATCAGATTAATAATTCCTCAAAAGACAAAGAAAATACCCAGCCGTGTTCCACTACTGAGTCTATTTGAATTTAAGCTGATGAGGTTCATTTGACATTATTCATTCTGCGATACCTGGTTACAGACTCAGCACTCTATGCCTTCATAGCTATCTTGGATGACTTCCACTACATCACTTTGAATGCTATACTTCCAACTTTCACACAGTATGTCGTCTGTTTTACCAGCTGAGAGAGAACTTGTTATGAGGCAACAGGCAGATACGTTGTGAGCCCCACAGGACATTGAGTGTATCAGTGATTACATAACCGTCTGCACCGACTCCATTATCTCAGCTCGGACTATACATTGCTATTCGGATAACAAGCCGTGGGTGAAAGAACATCACAGCTCTCCTCAACGATAAAAAGAGGGCCACAGAGAGGAGGTGAAAAGGGTTTCGGTTTTATTGGAGGGCAAGATCAGAGAGGCTATGGACAGTTGCAGGAGAAAGCTGGAGTGGGAACTCCAGCAGAACAACATGAGAAAGCTCTGGAGTGGCATGAAGATATGTCTTTGTAGGTTCTCAGTCACCCAGGTCACGGTAGTCTAAGGAGCTTGAAAAGTCCTGAAAAGCGTCACTGGACTCACGCCATTCAAAAGCAGAGCTGAGGGCCGTGAAGACAGAGCCAACAGGTTGAATTTGTTCTTCTACAGATTTGACACTGCAGGTAACGCTCACCCCCCGACTGACTTAACTGTAGTCAGCCTACAGTCCAAAGCCACACCACTCTCTCTCCCTCTTTCTCCTCATTGCACCTTAGCATACTGTGAAAGTCCTGACACTCCTGCTCCACCTGTAACTTTTACCTAGCACCAGGTTCAGAGACAAATGAAAGACTCCACTAAAAAAGCCTGAAAGACCAGACAGGGTGAGTCCCGGTGTCCTCGAGGCCTGTGCACCAGCGCTGTGGAAGACGTCATCCCTCTTTCCTGTACCAAACACGCTCAGTCGTGTCTACGCCCATCTGGACCAACCGGTGAGCACTGTGAGGGTCGTGTTTTTTGACTATCCAGTGCATTCAACACCATCAGGCCGACCCTCCTGGGTGATAAACTGATAGTGATGCAGGTAGATGCCTCTGCGGTGTCCTGGATTGTTGATTACCTGACAGGAAGACCACAATATGTGCGTCTTCAACACTTTGTGTCTGACAATGTGATCAGGAACACAGAGGCAACACAAGGGACCATCCTCTCCCCTCTTCACTTTCTACACCACAGACTTCAGCCACTGCACAGAGACCTCCATCTTCAGAAGTTTGCTGATGACTCTGCAGCGGTTGGATGCATCAGTGAGAGTGATGAGATGGAGTACCAGGCTGCGGTCGACTCCTCTGTCACATGGTGCGAGCAGAATCATCTGCAGCTCAGTGTGACAAAAACCCTGATTGTGGACTTTAGGAGGACCAGGAAACCTGCGACCTGTGTTTCAAACCAGGGGGTCAACGTGGACACGGTGAAGGACTATAAATACCTCAGAGTACACATTAAATAAACTAGACTGGGTACTCTACAGTAAGGCCAGAGATATCTGTATTTTCTGCGTCTTTTAGCATGTTTTGGACAATGCTCAGGATTTTCTATCAGTCTGTTGTGGCCAGTCCTATCCTCTATGCTCTTGCATGCTGGGACAACAGGTTGAGGTTCACAGATGCCAACAGACTAAATAAACTGATCTGCAAGGCCAGTAATGTTGTGGGGATGGAGCCGGACTCCCTTAAGGTGGTGTCTGAGACGTGGATGTTGTCCAAGATAAGGACGATGTTGGACGACACCTCCCGCCCACTCCACGACATGCTGGCCAGTTAAAGAGCCATCACGGAAGCCCACACGCAGAATAGGTGACAACAATACCAGGAACTCAGGGAAACCGACTGGATGATGAGGATGATTAGAAACCGGTAAGAACACAGCTGAACTAATGAGAAATTGGGAAGTAGAAATGAACAAAGTGCACACAGACAAAAGGCTAACACAATAAAACAGAAAACCTACATGAAAACTAAACACTGACAAAAGTCCAAACTGAAAACGCTGGGTCAGCGGCCCGGGAAGCCTGACAGTGGCGCTGTAACATAGTAACTGGATGGCTGTGTTTTTTAATCAGCTTATAACAACACATTATAAATAAACGGCCCTGCCTTTCACTGGTGTTGTAAATAAACTCTGTGTTTAGAAACGTCAACCTGCTCTGCGCTTCGGTCCTTGCAATCGAACGTGACAGAACAGGTGTATGCAGGTGAACTCAAGAGTCGGTCGGGCTGGTTGGTGGTGGCACGGAGAAAATATCAGCTCGCATTTATGTTACACAAACACAGAAGTTGGAGACGAGGAGAGAGGTTTTTGTTTTTGTCTTTTTTTCTTGTAAGTAAAATAATTTTATTGTCTGGAGATAATTATGATCCGTATAGTCTATGAATTTGCACGAGCTGCAGATAAAGACTTTTTTAATCTTATTCAACTTTCAGACCCACTGGCAAACATCTGGAACACAGAGAGTGGAACATGTAAACAAATCTAACCAGTTAAAGTAAAAACCAGTAAACCTGAAACTCCCCATTAACCTGACAGCATCGTCGCCACTGCTGCTGTTATCAGTGTTTTGTTCGAACCCTGATGCCGCGTGAGCTTAATGTCGTCATACGTTTTATTCAAACGCTGCTCCCAGTGAGGTTTCTGCTGCGGGTCTGTTTTTAGTGGCAAATCTGGGAGAAACAGTTGCATTTCTATCGTGATGACAGAGCTGAGCGTTAAACGAAGCAATGAGGCACAAAACATGTGTCAGGAATTTTTTTTATAATTGAGTTATTCACTCGATGAGTAATACTGTGGCGAGTACAAGCTCGTCCAGATGAACAGAATCAACTTTTTGATGTTTTCTTCGTCTTTGTTATTGTCATTTTCTGTTTTTCATCTAATCTTTTTCTTTCTGTCTCCACATTATAATGTTTTCTGTCCTTTTTGATTTTCTGTTCGACTTATGCAAAAGTACCTTTTGTTCGTTCAAATGACTTTGTAAACACTTTTTGAATTCTGTTTTTAAATGTCAGCTGATTTTAATTTTAAATGTCACTTTGATTGGTTTTATTTTTATTTTATCATTATTTTATAATATTTGTATTTATTTGATGATTAAATCACGTGGTGTTCACTCAGGATCTAAAACAAACTGACGAAATCTTCGTGACTGATGATTTTTCTGTTGATTCTTTTCAGCACAGAAAGGTTCACCTTTTAAAAATGATGAATAATTATCCTTTTCATTCACTTCAAAAACAAGTCTGAATGTACCGACCCTAAAAGATTATCTTTAGAAGTTTATTACTTGAGTTACTTACCCTGACAAGTGTAAAACACCTCCAGGTACTTATAAATGCCACCACACGGGTCTTCTAGGTTCTTTGCTTCAACAGTACATCTGTTTGTCCCATTACAGCTGTGAACGCAGGTCAAAGGTGAATCAGCAAAAATTCACTGCATCATCTGAGAGAAGATGGAGAGCTGAAGAAACAGAGTCAGCATCTGTACCTGTTAGTTACATAGTCCATGCTTCCTGACCAGAAGCAGTTAACATTTTGGAGCTGAGAGTCAGGATGTCCATGAGAGCACGTGGTGTTGTCACGGCGACCATAATTCGCCCAGGAGACGACTATAACCTGTCCTTCATCTGAGGAAGAGTTCATAGAGTCAAACTGTAACCATGGTGATATTTTTACTGCAGGAAACGTACAAAGAAAGAGAAGCTGTGTTCTCACCACACTGAAGGTTTGACTGAGATGTTTCACATGTTACACTGCGGCCTGAAACAGACACAGATGCCATCAGAAACTGTAATCATTCATGTACAGATTGGGTTCATTAGTCATTTCTAATCACAGGTTTAACAGAGTCGTTACGTGGGAAGCAGTCGTAGGTGGTCTCCAGGTATTTGCAGACTCCAGGATCATAAGTAATGTTTGACTTTATGTCACACTCGGTTTTTCCATCACAGCTGCAGGGAGACAGAAACAGCTGGTTTTCAGCTCAAAGATATGAAACAAGTTACTTTCAGGTAATCATTTACTTCCTGTTAGTTTGATTAAAGCTGTTCAACAGGTTTTAGTTTGTTTCTTCTTTTGAATCAAAGGCTCACTTCTACCATCCCACAGTGCTCACCTGTTCCTCACGTTGTTCTCAGCGTCACCGTGAGAGCAGGTTACTTCACCTCCACATCTGTACACAGCTGACCTCACAATGATCATTCCACCCACTGTTATACAGACACAGTATGAGAGAAAAGGAACAACTCAACATGCAATAATCCAGGTTTAAGGCTTCAGTTTCAGACTCAGATGCTGCAGATCCATAAATAATGAGGATTTTACCTCTGTACACCACCACAGTGGATATTACATTAACTCTGATTAAGGAGGAAACTTTAAGTCAGTGTTTTTCTTTCTAATCTACATCAAATGTTTCTGAATTTTTATACACAGTCCAACATCCTCAGAGCTTTTTTGAAAGAATAAATGCACTGTTGGTTTGTTGATCAGGAAAATACAATTTAAACTGAAAATAAGCAACTGTGCATAAAAAGGCTGTAAACTATAAACAGTTCATCCAATACTTGTTAAGTTTGTTGAATTTAGCCTGAGAGTCTGAATTTGATCTGCAGTGAATTCTTGGACACTATTTTCCATCTTACCACAGCTCAGGCGAGGAACACTGAGGCCGTTAGAGGTGACCACTCTCCCTGTGGATATGGCGGTCACAGGAGGAGGAAAGGAAACTACAGCTCTGATAAAGCCTGAAATAAAAAATAAATGTATAATAATGTAATAATGTAAACGTATAATGTAAAATAAATGCTGGGCTTAAGCCCGGGTCATCTTTTCAGAAGCCCGGGGTCTTTTGGAGTGTAATTTGTTTCATAGTTAGAGGCCTGACTGACAACTGTATAAAACAAAAACTACACACAATATTCGAAGCACATAGCGCACAGTCGTAAATTCCCCCTAATTTTGGTATCACTCAATCAATCAATCAATCAATCAATCAATCAAGGCTTTATTCGCCACATGCAGGTTGCCCTGCAGTGAAATTTGAGCAGCTACCAAAGCAAATCATTGGTACTGTACAAATAATGTAAGTATGACGGTGCATCACAAAAGATTGATATCAAACTGATCACTTGACCCATATTGACTCTATCCAGTCCTTTAAATCCAGATTGAAAGCATATCTATTTGATTTGGCTTTCCTGACCAGTTAATACCCTTTTAAATCTCTAAAATTTTTAACTTTTAAATCTTTTATTAAATTTTATTAAATTTATTATTTTATTATTAATGTTACTGCTGTTTTTGTCTTCTTAGTGGGTTTTGTATTTATCTAACTCTTCTGGTCTGTTAGTGCCTGATTTGTACCCTGTTATTGACTTATGCTGACTCTCCATATTACTGTGAAGCACTTTGGTGTGCTTTGGTTTTTAAATGTGCTATATAAATAAAACTGTATTATATCACGCTACTTGTTCTTCGAGTGAATCAACAAACGGCGAAATGAAAAGCCGAACAACAACAATGCTGTTTCTTTAGAGAGTCTCAGCTTACATGTGTGTTTATTTCATATTTGTGAGAACGCCTCACAGGCATTCACACATTTCTGCTAAATCATAGTAATTCTGCTCGATGACAGAATTTCTGCTATGTTTGACTATTTTTGCTAGATTATAGTATTTCTGCTAAGTCAAAGTATTTCATGTAAATCATAGTATCTCTACCAAGTCACAGTGTTTCTGCTAAATCATTGTATTTCTGCAAATTCATAGTATTTGACACTGCAAAGTATTTCTGGGTGTGGACGAGGACGAGGGGTGCGTTTCCTTCTGAGGTTGGAACCCCCCCTCCGGACCTGCTCCTTAAAGAAGTGGAGTGCCCCCCCAGTTTGCAATCCAAAGCTTCTATCCCTGATTTCCTCCCACATGTCAACAAGGAGCCCCACAACATCCAGAACCCACCCCACCCGCCCCAGCAGCCACCAGACAGGTTTCATTTCATTTTCACTGGAAACAGAAATAAGATTTTAAAAAGGTGTTTGTGAAGGATAGAGTATAGATTTTAGATCACACAAATACAATATTTAGTAGTTACAGACAGAAGAAGAAGAGGTGAGCTCTAACAATGAGAACGTTAACAGAAAGGCTCTTTATGACCAAAATATAAGAAGCAGTAAAACAGCATTTACCTGAAGTGATGAGTGAACAGGTTGCTGCCAGCACTGAAAGAGACAGAAAGAAAGCTCAGTGTCAGACTGTGTGTTTGATATCAAGTTTAATTCACCTCAAAACATGAAACAGAAATGAAAACCAAACAGGAGAAAGCTGCTGCTTTCATTCACACCTGGATTCTGTGAAAACTCTTTCTAAACAGCAGATTTCAATGACACATTTATTCTCTTCATGTTTCCAACTTTTGTCAATAAACTTATTTGTGTTGACAGTTTGACTTCAACTCTTCAAAGTAAATGATCAGCCATGAATTCCTCTCAGGACTCTGTGAAGCCTAACTGTCCTGCTGAGGTGATGCAAACATGTATTTAGGATGTTAGACTGACTGATCCAATAAAGCAGAAAGAAAAGCATGTCACAGTGCAGCACAGTGGAAAGCTAGAAAAGGATTAGACTGAACATGTGCAGCTGATTTCATGTATAAATAAAGGATTATCAGTGTGTTGTACTCACACAGTGTGCTGCTGAGTCCGGAGCAGAGCATCATGTTAGGAGATCTGGATTACAGTGAAGAGCTGATGGAGGATCAAACACAGAGCTGCTGATTTACTCTGTTTCAGTAACACCTGTGATGTACATGCAAAGCACAGCCAATGGAAAAGCAGAGTATCCTCCTTCTCAGCTGCAGCAGGAAAAGGAAATAAAACTACTTTTACATTAAAAGTTATTTAAGCCTGGATCAGCTGACCTAGTGACAGCTGGGAGAGGCTCACATCTCATATTTGTTGATTGGTTAAATCAGTTTAGCAATTAGTAAGAATTTTCTTTTTTCTTAAAACACGATACAAATCACTGCAAACTGCAAAGGTTTTTTTTCCAATGATTCAGTGACCAGAGGAAAGCTGTTCCACAGTTTAGGAGCTACAGTTTGAAAATGTGATCACGTCTGGATTTAAATGAAGAGCACAGAACAGTTCAAAGACCTGATCAGCTCAGAGAGAAAGTGACACTCCCCTGTTCATTAACAGCGTCCTAACAAATGTGATGTGCAAATCAGATCTGCTTGGTGTTTGGAATGATGAGACTGTAAGAAAACAAAAACAGGGTGTACCAGGAACACATTTGAATGGAAAATATCCTGATTTGCATGGATTATCTCCACACGTCTCTCTGGTCAGACAAACATTTGAGACGGTGGGTCAAAGGGTGTACCGAAGCCAGTTCATGAGGAGAACATCAGTACCCAAAGCTGAGCTTCAAAAACACTCACAGTATTTAGAAAGACGTTTCTGACTGTGAAGAACTGGTGAACTAGTTCCTGAAAAACATAACATGCCACTGTACAGCAGCTACACCTTCATGCAAAAGGTTTCTGGAGTTTCCACTTTCATTGATATACCTTTATTAGTCCCACAAGGGGAAATTTCACAAGGCTGCCGACCTATTGCACGCAATGGCGGCGCCATCTTACCCTCCGACCATACATACATTACACAAACATCACATGGGGAAGACAGGTCAGAGAGGTATAACAATGGAAAATGCACCACATAAGGAAAGATAAGGAGGAAAAATAACTCCCCCCAGACTGAGCTCCAACAGGGAGATCAGTTTGAGAACAGAAAAAAACACCTCTGCACATGAAAACACTCTTAATACACCAAAGAAACACATGACAAGCAACAGGGGGGGGGGGGGGGGGGGGTAAAGGGTGAGAGACAGCCGATTTAGACAGCACATCCGGGCCTGCAGCCTGTGCGCTGGTCTCCTTGATCCACCGTCAGCATCGGAAGGGAATAAGCGTCGAAGGCGTTTGGAAAGGGAGGCGGGATGAGTGTGTGCATATCAGTGTATATGTATGTGTGTGTGTCCAGAGTTCAGCTGAGACAGTGTCCTTCGCCCTGCCAGGCTAAGTAAACAGTCTTCCAGCCAACCCAGGTGGCCTTGCATGGAATGGGAAGGAACAGACTAAACACAGTCGTTATCAGGGTGTTGTTGTTCGGCTCCAGCCTTGAGACCGCAGCTGGCGCCGAGAGGGTATCCACATAAGTGATGGTGCTTTTTACTTTAGTGCGAACAGCTCATATGAATTTCAAAGCAGTTCTACAGTCCAACACTGGTCTCTCACTCTCCCGTTGGAGAGCCGCGAGCTTCGCCATACTTGCGTTCTGTGATGTTGTCATTCTTGTGCTCAAGGAGACGATTCTGAGAACTCACGGCAGTGTGCCTCCCCGAGATGTCATCCAATTTGCGATCTCAGTCTCCTCAGCAGGTAGAGTCTGTTCTGACTCCTGACTCAGTGTTGTCTTAAAGACATTCCTGCAATTTAATTGGCTACAAAGAGCTATGTTAATCTGCATACCCAAGAAGTATGCGATGCCTTGTAATGATACCTTGAAGAAGCATTTAAAATATAAACAGAATTGGTCCCAGCATGGAACCCTGAGGAACTCCATTATTAACCTGAGAATGTGAAGAAGACAAATTGGAGTCTGTTAGACAGATATCACTGAAGTCACTGCGGTGCAGAAACTTTAATACCTACTGCATGCTCTGATCTCTGTAATAAAATTTTATGGTCATCAGTATTGGTATCAGTATTTTTTTCACTCTAATAGTTAAGATTTTATTTGTGAAGAAATTCATGAATTCATTAATAGCTGAGATTAAAGGAATGTTTGGAGCTCTGTTTGTCATCCTGGCTACAGACTCAAGTTTAGGGATGGGTATCGTTTAGGTTTTATCCGATACCGGTGCCAAACCGGTACTTTTGAAACCGTGCCGGTGCTTAAAGAATGGAGAACACAAACTTTGTCCAAAAAACTCTCATGTTTAGCTGTTTTTTTGTAAAAAGATAACAATGTTAGCCTTTTCTGCAGCTATAGGGGATTTATGGTATCACTCTTGGCTGGAAGCAGTGCTTAAACATGGAAAAAACACAAACTTTGTCCAAAAACCTCTCATGTTTAGCTGTTTTCCACTTTTTCTTTGGTCATTTTAGCCTTTTTGGCCAGGGTGAAGGGAGCATCTGCCATCAAACAAGAAGACAGCCGCATGTAGCTATGATGATGTTTGCTAGTTCACCTTGCATGCATTAATGTAATAACGTGGTTAGCCTACTCAACGTAAATTACACACGAACAACATTAAGCTACTCACGCAGAGAAGAACGGCTGCTGCTGCATCATCATCCTCATCATTTCTGCTACACTGGCAGGGCTAGGGGCCAGGACTCTCCTCTTCGGGTTTTTGGGGGATGTTGCTAACTCCGGGTCCGATAACAGGCACCACACCCGCAGTAGATGTGCTCGGTGTGAGGTCTCGCAGCAAGCTATCAAATACGGCGCATTTCTCGGCTTTTAAAAAAACGCTATGCGTCGCCAGGTGTTTCATCAGATTCGAGGTGTTACCTCCTTTGACAGTATCACAGTATCAGCTTAAAGCACTTGTTGCAGGCTGCTGAGTTTGCATCTTTTGCTGTGAAGTACAGCCAGACTTTGACCGCTTCGCCTTGGACATTTTGAATCTGTAGCTCTGCTCTAAAAGAACATACATACCTGGACCCGCCTACTACGGGTGATTGACTAAAATGATTGGCTAGAATCCAAAGTGTATGACATCTCAGGGGGGAAAAAAGCACCGAAATGTGCGCTGCTTTTCGGTCTGGTTACTACCGTTTATGTCAGAACCGGTGCCATAATGGCAGCGGATACCGGTACCCATCCCTACTCAAGTTTGTTCTTATTTTCTTAAAAATCAGTGATGAATAGTAAAACGTTCTAGCTTTACTGAGAGCCTTTTTAAATAGAGTCACTTGGAGTGATTATTTTTCCAGGCTAAATGATGATCATCTAAATGAGTAAGATGCCATTTCCTTTCACCATTAAAACCCAGAATCCAGGATGTCAGGCTTGAACTGAAGACTCATCTTCTATTGTTGGAAACTCACATGTTAAGCATGACAATCACATAACAGGGCAGGAGTGAAGCAAACCGAATACGAGGACTCTCTGAGACCACACAGATGAGAGAACAGTATTGAGGCACAACACGAAATTAAGAAATGAAATGAAATTAGGCAATGTGTGTTGCAACCGTATCCTGTGCTGCTCAGCCTGAAGCAGAGCCTTACAGGAAACCAGAATATTTCACCAGAAATGAAATCAGGGGACACGCTGGCCATGATGTGCCCACTTCCCCCTTCACCAAACACACCCACAGTTGGATCACGTGACCCTGAATCCTCCCTTAGATAAGCTGCGATAGGGATTGCTTATCTAAGGGAGGATGATGCTGCACTGAATGTTTCTTCTTCACTCACTATGTGTTTGTACACCTCTCTTTATTAGGTATTATTAACCTCTGTCTCTCTTCCACAGCATGTCTTTATCCTGTCTTCCTTCTCTCACCCCAACCGGTCGCAGCAGATGGCCCCGCCCCTCCCTGAGCCTGGTTCTGCCGGAGGTTTCTTCCTGTTAAAAGGGAGTTTTTCCTTCCCACTGTCACCAAAGTGCTCATAGGGGGTCATATGATTCTTGGGATTTTCTCTTTTTACCATAGGATCTACTTTACAATATAAATTGCCTTGAGACGACTGCTGTTGTGATTTGGCGCTGTATAAATAAAATGTATTCAAACTCAACTGAATTGAAAGCTGAAGGCTCTGCTTCCCATTGTATGGAGCAATCACATGTAAACCAGCAGTCTGAGAGCGAAGTGCTCTATTTGTCATACGGCACTGTAAGGTCATTAGGATAAGATGGGGCCTGATTATTCAGGACCCACAAAGTCACTTGGAGGGATTCTTTTTCCTGGTTAAATGATGATCTTCTAAATTAGTGAGATGCCATTTCCTGTGCAGCTTTTTCCAAGACTCCTTTTAGTTGTCGTGCAATGTTTGAATAAATCCTGTGATCTATATGCAAACCCATTGCCAGTTGACGGTAATAGACAGGGTGCGGCAGGAGTACAGCTGGGAACACATTTGTATGGAAAATATTCTGATTTGCATTGAAAATCTTTGTTCTAACTCACAAAGGTCAAAGTGTTTCGGTCCAAGCTGACCTTCCTGAGTGCAAACATATGCAAACATCTGTTAAAGAGTGGACTCAGGCGCAGAGCTCAGAAATAAAGACAGTGCGTTTATTTACAGTGCAGCAAGGTGACAACAGTTCAAATGTGCAACAATGGTGATAGTGCGTCCTTCCTTCCGTGTAAGCCCGTGCGTGGTAGTGAGTGCTTCCTTTGTGTCCGTGAATCCTCCGTCAATCCCTGGGTGAACACACACACGACAGCAAAATGAGTACGTAGCTCAGACACGCTAGCGGCTCGAAAACACTACCAGGCTTAGTGCAATACTCCAGCGCTGTCTGTCGCTCAGCCACACCATCAAGTAGCCCTGCCGAAGGTGGCAGTAGATTGGCAGCAGCCGGTGGATTGATTGCAGGTGCGGCAGCTCAGGGCGACAGCACTTCCGGGTCGGAGGTAGCCTGTTGCTAGGTTTCCTCCTAACACATGACAGCGGAGCCGGAGGGGAAGACAGGGCGATAGGAGAGACACATACACACGCACACAAATATACACACTGGCAGGTCCACCGGTCAGGGCGCCGTCAGATCCTGACAACATCAGTAACCAAAGCTGAGTTTCAAGAAAAATTTGAAGTGTTTAGAAAAAGTCATCAGTCATCAGCTGTGACTGTTTTGAATAGTTTTAATCAAACCTGTGATCTGATATGCAAAACACATAAAATTTGAAAAGCAGAATATCTTCCTTATATGGTGCAACTAAAACTACTATAAATGAAAGGTTACGTAAACCTGGCTCAGCTGATCTTGACATGATGCAAATTACTGCAAGAACAAAGCAGCGCCACAGGAAACCAGAATATTTAATAAGAAATAAAATTAGGAAACACACTCACCATGAGCTGCCCGGACCCATCCCATTCCTCAACATACCCCTGGTTAAATGAAGCAGTCACCTTTTTAGTGATAGTGACATTTTTCAATGATCAAACAATAAGAACAAAAAACAGGTTGAAAAGATGAATAGTCATAGACAGGGTCCAGCTGGGAAAAGATTTGTATGGAAAATATTCTGATTTGCATAGAAAATCTCCTCATGTCTCACTGGTTAGAGACCACAGAGGAGACAGTGTTTGGGACTGTGGCTCAAAATGTGGAATGAAATGTATTCACGGGGATCAGTAACTAAAGCTCAGTTTCAAACAACACTGGAAGAGTTTAGAAAGAGGTTTCCATCAAACTGAACTGTGTGAAAGACTGTTGAAGTGATTTTTGAGAAACACAACATGCCACTGTACAGCAGCTACACCATCATGCAAATGATTTTACCCACACACAGGGCAGGGCCTGTCATAAACACCCAAATCATCATACAGGAAACCTGAAGCTGAAAAAGGCTTTACACCAATGTTTGAGTGTTTTGTGAAAAAGGTGTAGCTCAGGTGGTAGAGCAGGTCACCTGATGCTAACCCTCATGCTAAGATGCTAACCCCAGGTTGCTCTCTGACGTGGATGAATGATGGACAGAGCATAAACAAGTGCTTGTGTGAGTGACGCAAGTTGTATAACAGGGGTAGGCAACCTTCTTGATGGCGAGTGCCATTTAAAATGTCCTCAGAGGTCAGTGTGCCATAGGATTCCATTAGCAATAAATTTAATAACGCTCAATATTAACAGTTACACACTATATAGAACCACTTTCTAGAATTATATTTGTTCACAGATGCTGGCAGCTATCAGCGAATAGTTATCAGCTATTTTGAAAGAAAAAAAGACTTTTTATCCATAACAGCAAATGAACTGAACAACAGAAAATACAAATGCTATTTATGGTCTCCTCACAACAATGATAAGAAAAATAAACTGAGCCAATATGGCATGTTTGTTAATACAGAGACACACATGTTAATGTGATCTCTGGTCTCCCACTCAGAGACCTGTGTCTCCGAGTGTCCAGCATTCAGACGGCTAGCTGAGGACTCGTGTGAGAGAAAATCTGCTCACACAGACATGTAGAGCCAAATACTGTCAATAAGGCCTCTGCAATGTTCTGAAGACAGTTAAACATGTCAGGTAGTGACGTCCAGCAGGTGAACATGCAGCTCCATGAACACACACAGCTGTGGATTCCAGCTGCTTCGATGTTGCATTAACTGGCATTAACTCAGCCGGTTAATGCGAGACTAATCTAGCTGCTCATTAAAGATTTCTGGTTTGATCAGAAAATAAAACATTGGTCCAAACACCTGAAAGTCCCAGAAATGCATTGTGTCTCGAGTCTACGGATGTATCCGTGTATCTCCGTGGTGCTGATGCTGAGTGGACAGCTCCTGAAGCTTTTGAAGTGTCAGAATGTGGAAAGCTAACAACGTCCCTCTCACCAGTAGGCTAAGTTATTTTTAGCCAATTACAAGTTGAATCTGGTAGTTGGGGTTGTTAGCTAAGATACTGTCAATAAGAAGCGGCATAACTAATGTGTCTATGCGAGCTAATTTGCAATATGCACCGCTGGCTCGGCCATTTATTTTTTGATGCACCTTCTCAGATTAACTCACTGCGTGTCGTGCCCAGAGCTAGACTGGGACAAAAAAACAGCCCGGGCATTTTGACTAGAGACCGACCCCCCAGGTATTAAAGCCATAAAGCCTTTGAATGAAAACAAACCCTGTTGTGACAGTGATGTACAGTCTTGTTGGTATATGTTTGATTTCTATAGATTTTACATCAGATAAAAACTTTGGTTGTAAGCTTCAGATAATTATTTAATAACAGACATTTTAAATGAAAATAAGAAAGTATTTCTTTGTGCCCCCCTCTCCCTGTTAATGCCCCACCTGGCCCCCCTTGCAAAACTTTGCTAGACCCGCCCCTGCACAGTTACCAGCTGTCAGCTACTTAGAAAAGCAGTAAAAGAGTGCCAAACAGAGAGCCTGACGAGCCCAGTTGTAAGTAAGCTATTAAGACTCGACTGAACGCTGTGTTCGTGTTTTCCTCTGAAACAATAAGCTCCGTTGGAGCAGCCTTTCAACGCCTCTCTCTGTCTCTCGCAAGCAAAGTTGACCCAGACAACAAAGTAAAGCTATTTTTCGGCTACGAGTCCAACACGGAACCCACCGTATTAGTCAGAGGTCCCTTTACTACGGTTCGGAGCCGCGGACCTTCAGTAACAGTAATAAATCACAGCAATAGGACATTCATGTAGTTGTGAAAAGCATGATAACATATTAAGTAATCCAAAGTATTCAGAATACGTTACTCTCATTGAGTAACGTAACGGAATACGTTACAGAATACATTTTGGGGCATGTAATCTGTAATCTGTAATGGAATACATTCTAAAAGTAACCTTCCCAACACTGGTAGTACATCACCTCTGCCATTAAAACGGTGGTCGGACGACAGACGCAAGGTGAGCATGGAGCCATCACACCATTGATTCCGGGCTTGGAACTGAAGTGTAGCATCAGCACCAGGTGACAGTAGCTGAATTAGTCGTAGGCACCGGGAATCTTCCCACATCCAAGAAGCTAATCTTCGGTACCTTCTCAGTCGCACTTGGACACCGGCCCTGGTTCCCCTCCTTCTTTTCTTCGTGTTGAATCCCACCAATATGTACGGTAACATGCACTCAGGTGAGGAACACACAAAAGGTGGAGGGAAAAACTTCCTGTAACTGTCCCAGCTGTCAAAGTAGCTCTCCAATGAGTCTTTAATATACAACAGCGTGCCCCGATTATAAATATTGGTGGCAGAGATAAAATCAAGACACAAAACGGTAAAAATAATATTGCAAGCGACAATAGCGGCCAGTATAAAACTATACCAGCGAGCTGTACTAGCGGCACAGGCGGCGAAGCCAAACACAGGTGCCATCTTGCCCATATAAACATCCAATCACAGTTAACCTTATTAAGGAAAGTCCCTCCTATCAGAGCGCGACCACCAGCGGAGCACTAGGGAAGGTCAAACCAAAGCGGCACGAACAGACACACTGAACGCACTCGTTCAAGTTGCTGCGCCATGGATGGAGCAGAAGATAAAAATGTTGTGCCTCTGCAACATACACAGTTAGCATACGTTTGAAGAGATACAAAAAGCAGACACTGGATGATCTAGATCGCACTAAGCAGACGGAGTTAAACACAATGGTGAGTAATGTTATAATGCTAGCTACCAAGCTACCGAGTCATTTGGCTGCTGGCTACAGTGGCTTCCTAACATCAGGGAACAGGTGAATAGCTCTAATACTATTGATTATTCCAAATATTGGCTATAACTTAGTTTTATATTTTTAGTTTTTATCTTTTATGTGCATCATTAAATTTATATTAAGCAGCCCAGTAAGGCAGTACACACAAGGATTATTTGCCTTGTTTTAGAAATGTCAGAACCACCATAAGTGTACGTATCTGAACTTTTTTACAAAGTGGCTTTTTATGAATTCAGGTTTTAACCGTTTCTAATCAATAGTTTGTAGAGTTTTTCTACAACTGCTCAGGTTCATGTTTGGTTTATTTCATGGGTGCGTTTTGCATGTCCCTGTTCAGCTTTATGTTCTGGTTTTGTATCATTGTTGTCATAGTTTAGTTTTTCCCAGCTTAGGTTAGTTAGTTCCACCCTTGTTTCACTTTGCTTTGTTTTTCTGTCGTGTCTGCTTTTGGGTCCACACCGCAAACATACCGGTCTCTCTGCCGCGACAGGTCTGACTAGTTTTCAGTCACTGAAGCCTCCTGCTGGGTGACTCATGCACAATAATGAAGTGATGCTATTCAGATAATGTAAGAATGTTTAACAGTGTCGTTCCTGGGGTCCGATATGTAACCTGACTGGCTGAGCATGATGGAAGCGAATTAGACGTAAGTTCTGGTAGGGACAATGAAGACCAGTCCCCATAATTCCAATAATCTAAAAGTGTTCCCACCACTAGTTTAACATCAGTTTCACAGGACACTGTTCTGTTACTGAACTGCTTCCACTCAGTGCTTCAATGAGTCCGAGTTTCCAGAGTTTACCTGAGGGATTTTTCCTTAGTGGTGGTGGGACTGAAAACTTATCAGAGGCTCTTGTAGTGAGTGGTGTATTAAAATCAAATAGCACTATAGTGTACAGGCATGAAGCAAAACTGCTATGCAAATCTAGGCTATCTCTTTGAGTATGAAGGAGTGTTAGAGCCAGAAAAATATTGTTTATTCTGAGAGAAAAGAAGAAACTCGATAGGCCGACGTAAGGATGGCGATGGTTACAGGCTCGTGCAGTAAAGAGGATGGATGTCGTATCACAGACACAATCAGAGCTGATCGGGTTTCACTAACTCATCTACATGCTAAAGTATGAGGTTAAAAGGACGTTAGCATAAAACGTATCAAACATTCAGTGATTACCTGAAGTCATGAGTACACACGTTGCTGCGAGCACTGAAACATAAAAAGAGAAACCTGGGTGTTAGCCGGCGTGCGACCTACAGCTGATTTACTCGTTTGTCTTCTGTGTTACTGTAAGTTAACAGTGTTTCACATGGCCTCAAAACATGAAATGAAAATGAATAAAAAACAGAGAAAAACTGGATACACAACTTACTGATAAAAGACAACAAAGTCATGTAAATGACACATTAAAGGAACAACTTTTAGTGTGCAAAGACTTTCCTGTACTCACACAGTGTGCTGCTGAGTCCGGAGCACTGCATGCTGTTAGAGCAGAGCTGATGGTGGAGCACACAGGAACCTGGTCTATTTGTACTGTTTCACTAAGAATCTATCTGCACACCAGGCAAGCAGCCAATCAAAAACTTTCCCTCATGATGTGCAACAAACTGAAACAGACAATAGAATTTGACCTTAGATAAAGCCCACAGGGCGCACACACACAGACACACACTGAGAGAAACATATCTGATGGAAAGGTGTGTATCCTCGAGAGAAACCAGAAGATAAAAACAGACCTGCAACTTGACCTGCTTGGAAGGTTTTGGATGTATGCTCAGCTTGATGGCTCCATTCAGGCACCAACCACGCTGCAGCTGCAGCTCAGTGCTGGAGGTGCAGAGCATAGTCCAGCCTCTGAGTGGTGAAGCTCTGCTGGAGGTGGGAGATGAAGACCTCACAGACCGAAGCCTCTGTCAGGTCTTCACGCCACATTTAGGTGTGCCAGCTCTGCCTATCATCATCCTCTCTTCACCCTAATGCCGACTGTAGGATAACGTTTTTAGTTTAAAATGATCATTTATTATATGTGAATGTTGCTGTTTTGCACAGTCCAGACAAGATTTGTCCTTGATGCCATGATCTGAAGGAACATCCTTTATTCAGTGATAATAAAACAAATGTTTGACACCAGGACGGAGCTTTAATGTTGTGGTCACATTAGCCAAAGCCAGACACTGGCAGGCAGGTTTATTTCCATTTCACATTACAAATACAGAGACCAATGTTGTTTTTTTAAATAAAAAAGCAAAAACATATAATTATTTGATAGATGATGTTTATTTTTGCAATTTTTAAAATAGTCAGATAATCTCCATCTAATCCTGGACAGGAAAAAAAACAATCACAGGTGTTTGAAACTGACTCAGCTTCACTGTTTTACTGCATCATAGGAAAAGTCATCAAAAGCACTGAAGCTACTGAGAGACCCATGAAATGGTTTTGCTGATCAACTCCCAATAAATTGTCATAAAACTGCATTTTAAATCCGTTCATGTTAGATCTGCAAAAGAACAGACAACATCTCCACGTCAGATCATGTCAGTCTTTGTAGTGTGAGAACATCAACGTGATCATTTAGGCTGCTTACACTGACAGATGTAAGCCACCTCGAGGTATTTGTATGTGCCAACACAGGGGTCTCCAAACACCGAGTTACTCGCTCTGATGGTGCAGCTGTTCTTCCCGTCGCAGCTGGAGATGCAGAGCAATGTGAGTGAGCGCAGGCATCGATGTGCACTGAGAAATATGAAAGTAATACCTGCAGCCACAGTTTAAATCAGTAACAGGAGGAAAACAGTACCTCTCAGCGACTTTGCTGGTGGGACGGGAGCAGTAAACATTTTGGACCTGAGAGGCCGGACGTCTGTAGGAGCATGTGGTCTGATCGTGGCGTCCATAGTGAGCCCCGTACACGAGGATAGCCTGCCCTTCAGCTGACGAGAGAAGACGAGCAATTTCAATTTAATCAAATTTAAATTTGATTCAAGACATATAAATCATTTAACACGGGTCGAATTCATGAACATAACAAAATAACACATTAACAGACAGTAACAGATGGATTGACTTAATAAACACTAATAAGAAATTAAAATGTAAATAAAATAAAAACAAAAAGAACTGCAATAAAAGTAGAAAATCTTCACCTGAAAATGATCAGAGCTGAGACACAACAGATATAATGACTCTTACCACAGTGCAGGTGTGCAAACGAGTGCTCGCATGTGACCAGGTGACCTGTGGAAGCAGGTCAGATTAGACATGAAAGCATTGAAGAACATTGGCTCTCAGCTACATGTTGAACCTGCTGTTTGGCAGCCTCAATGTAAATAAAGCTGAAAGTTTAGGGATTCATTGCTTTCCACTGTCCCTTCTTAACCCTCAGGGGGAAAATATCTTGGTGTCATGTTTGTACCTCTCTTCAGTTTGACTCACAGATCAAAGCAGTTGTTACCCACTTTTCTTCAGAAAGATGAACTCTTTCTTTCTGTTAATAACCTAAACGTTTGATGCATGAATGACAGGATCCTGAACGTCTGCGTGCACAGAAGTGTAATCATATTCGTGAGGTACAGGATCAGAAATATTGTTGCTCACATATACGCGCCTACATGAACTTCATGTTCTCTAGCAGATGTTCCACATGCTCTGTCTCCTGCTGCTCACTTGGGTTTGTTAATCAGGGTCTTCTATGATTCATCTGATTGGTGCGTTCTCACTCACTGGCTCCCTCCTCAGATGACATCATCTACCTCAGGAACAGTGTTCACATCCCAGCTCAAAATGTTTTCATGAGCTTTCACATTAGCTTTAACATAATGTCATCAAAGCAGATTTTATGTTTTACTAAATTATAATGAAAAAGTCATCATTCGTTGTTTTCAACGTATTACTTGGTTTTGATGATTTATTGAACATCTGCTGTGTTTAAATGTGTTGACTGACTTGACTTAGCATTAGCATGCTCACATAAATCAGTCACAAACTCTCTGACCTTCTTTCTGAGCTCTGCTTCCTTCATAGTTTCATGGTCATGTGATACTGACTTGCAGGTAAGCAGGTGTAGCTGGTCTCCAGATATTTGTAGGTGTCGACACAAGGGTCAGGACTTTGGACGTCAGTCACACTCAGTTCACACACTTTCTTCCCATCACACCTGAAGGAAACACATACATAAAAAAAGCAGTGCTGGATGTTGGTTATTGTTTAACTGTGCTGCTTTTTCCAAAACATATTTACACATATTTCTTTACTTTCTTTATTTTGCTCATGTAGCGGCTGTAATTGAAAGATGAACAGCAAAGGCTCAGTTGGCTCATAGAGAATAATTATTATGTTTATAGCTAGCATAGCTAGCTATAATTAGCTCAACCTCATGGACGCTCACATGTAGCTGACTGTAAGCTGCCACATTCACAACAGAAGTTTAGGATCCTTTCTCTTGTACCTCCTCCTGAGGACGTCCACGGTTCCCTGCTGAGAGCACTCAGTGTTGTTAAGCTGTTGTTGAGGTCTGCCCTCACTGCAGGTCTCTCCGTCTGCACGTCCGTACAGAGCTGCTTCCACACTGATCACTCCATTTTCTGTCACATCGAGTGGATCAGAAACGAGAGCATTTCGTTTAAAGCAGCGTAAAAATCAGAGTTCACTGCGATTTTTATTCCTGCATCGTTGTCTCAAGGCGCTTTATTTTGTAAGTTAAAGACCCTACAGTAACACATCGCTGCAAGCAGCTGAGAGGTTAGAACTTGAATAACAATAATAACAATAATAATCGTAGGTATTTTATTTTGCACTACATTTTCATTAACTGTAAAAGGTTTACTAAAATAATAACTACACTGTTATTTCATTTATGAGATACATCTAAGTATATTTATTGACTGAGTTCCTGGTTTGTTTGGTTTAATGTCTCCTGCTAACTAACGAATAAATGAAATTAAAGGAAAATTACAAAACTGTTTCTAACAAATACAGTGACGAACATTAAACCTTTCATGCATGAATTATGACTACCTCAATCCGGATTTTCTTTCTTAAGTATTTTTATTCGTCTTTGGGCAGCAAAAGATGAATAAAAATACTTATACTCATAATTCATGGATGACAGGATTAAATAACAATAATTACAATGAAACACGTCATACATCTATAGTAACATTCACGACCTTTGGGTGGCAGGGTGTGGAGTGACACCAATGTAGTGGTTTATGTGCAAGTATACCATCAACACTGACACAAATACAAGAAAACAACCTATGAATAGCTGTAGTGACCACTGTGCATGAAAGACTTCAAATTCACTGTCAGTTACAGTCACTGTAACCCACTGTAACAGCAGTATGGTGAGGAAGGAGCGGCTAGCAGGTCGAGCGAGCGTGTGGTGCGGGGGTTAAAAACCCGAAGCCAGTCAGTTAAATCCAATAACAGACCTTTATTCACTATCAGCAACATTACACCTTCTGAGCCAGGTCTCCACGGCTGTACTCGTCCACTCGCCGGTGCCAGGCCGTCACAACGGTAAGGTTTTCCTTTCTGAATGGAACACGAGCTAACAACACACACCCACTAGGAGACTCCCACAGCTATTACAATAGTAGGGCAACCCCCCCCTAGTGGTGCTATAACCCAAAAGGGTTGTTACACCCAGAGGTGGGTCGAGCATCCAAAAACTGTACTCTAGTAAGAGTAGCATTACTTTAAAATATTATTACTCAGGTAAAAGTGAAAAGTAGTCTTCAAAAAAGTTACTCGAGTAAGAGTAAAAAAGTACTTGGTGAAAAGACTACTCAAGTAGTGAGTAACAGTTTGAAATGTCCGATTTATTTTTTAAATAAATGCTATCAGACAAACAAAAATAAATAAATATACAAATTTTAGTATTTTCAACAGGAATATACGTAAAAACATCAACAAAATAAGGCACAACAATTCTAATTTCCAGATTTCATTTTTTCACAACATAAAGCTTTTTTCACCAATACCTGCAGTAAATAATATAAATATATAAACAGTGCAAACAATTTCCAGTGACGAGATATGCTGTAAACTTTATATTCATTTTTGCTCCAAATGGCACAGCAGCCTCAGAGAAAACAGAACGAGGCATCTACAACATACAAGGCAGCTCAGTTTACCATAAGTTGTATGGGTGTGCATCTATTTCTGCATATTCAGCAAAAATGTGCCATTTCTTCACTCAGTGAGGTGATGGTTAAGCTTCAGCAGCAGTTTGCTCTCAAGGTTCTTTCTGCGAAGCTGCAACTGTTCAGCAGTGAACAGGAGTCCTGCATGACTGAGACGTCCTTCACAAGCTCCAGATGCAGGAAGAGCTGTACTGATTTTGATCGACAGCTTCTTGATGTGAGGAACGCCATGCAATAGATCCACACCTCCAGTGAATGGACATGAAAGGTACCTCTCCAGCCCTGCTTCTGGCTTTCCTGCCCCCATGGATCCATCATCTTCGTCGAATAGGCTGCTGTTTGTGCTGCCTCATCCAGCTCTGAGTCTAGGTGATGTCTGATGAAGTGGAGACCTGTGGAAAGATGTATGGTTTTCAAAAGAATTAGGTCTGGTCATTATAGTGCTGTATACACTGCCAAGCTGCAGATGTTTGGCAAGAAGATTTGATCCCACTGGAGATGTTTTTACTAACTCCTGTAGAAAAACAAAATCTTGTCATTCATATCCCGCACAAACAGTTTGCAATGAATTCCAGATTAAGTTTAAAATAAGAACCAGTGCTAAGCAGTGCTCGCCAACAGATCCTCCTGTTTGGCTGCTAGTCTGAGAAAAGACGAGAAAGACGGTGATGGAAGCGTGACTGGAGCTGCGATGTAGCCTCTATAATATTTATATTGTACGAACGTGATAATTCTGTATATTGTAATAACCTGATATTATATTGTTCAAACGTGAAAGGTATATTATTAGAACAATATACTTTTCACTTTTCTATTTTTCTTTTGCCTGGGTGGCAGCTCTACGCTTCCGTGTCCTCACAAAATTATTACGACTACAACAACCATGAAAAGAGTTGGATGGACATTGCTGCTCAATCACAGCTGCCTGGTCAATGTTTGTCATTAGTAATTTAGCAAAGTTGACGGTGGTGTGTGTCTGTGTGAGTGAAAGACAGAGAGGGAGAGCGAGGGACAGATTTTGTATGATAAGCTTCATGTTATAAACGCACAGTTTGAGCACTCAGGTCGCATCAGAGCATCAGGCCGTATAGTGTGAGACCTGCATCGTGACCTATGAACTTCTAACCCCTGAAATTTAATTGTACAGTTTGAGCAGGAGCTGAATAAACTGGAACTGTTTAAACTAAACAAGCTGCTGTTTCACATAATAAACCCTGTCAGCCGCAGTGTTGCCTCTGTTTTAACAGTTAAAGCAGTAGAGACGAGCTGTTTACATGTGCGTGGAACTCTAGCGTCATTAACCAGGCTAGCTGTTAGCTCATAGCTCACGCTAGCTAACCAGCGAGCAGTTAACAGGACAGCTGAAGCTGCACAAAACACCCACAAACTTGTCTCACTACAACGTAGCACTGAAAATATGACTCGCAGCTCGAGCTCGACACAGCTGCTGTAACATCAGACTGACATCCAGCTAACCACAGCTAAAAGATATTTAGAGAGAACTTACCGTTTCCTCAGGTTACACGAGCTGAGTTGTTTCACGCTGAAAAGTTGTTGTTTTGGCTCTCACTGAAGACACCGACGCTGCAGACATAGCTGTTCTTTTGTGCTGCTTTTAAGAGAAACACGCTACAGCTGAAGAGGCTGTTCATCCTCTTCAGCTGTAGCGTAGACGACTGGCTCTGCCATGTTTTCATGTTTCTTCTTTCCGTGTGTCTCTACCAGCTCCTGGGATTGTCCCATGGATAACAGCAGGGTCCTTATGTGATCTAGTGTTGCCAACTCCTCTGTAAGGAAAATCGCTATTGGCTGTCCTAAAAGTCGCTAGAAGTCGCTAAATGATGTCATCGCCTAATTTGCATAATTGGTCATGCTAATGTAATCTTAACCTACGTTATTGGGGAGAGAAATAACTTTGTGGAAGAGACATAAAGGGAGTAAAAAAACATTTAAAAATGTTGTGAAGTTTTTTAATGTCACAATTCCAACCCTGCACCTTTACCCGGGCCTGGACCGGCAAAAGTGACCCGAAATTGGCACTCTGGTGGAGTTACTTTGTGTGTGTGTGTGTGTGTGTGTGTGTGTGTGTGTGTGTGTGTGTGTGTGTGTGTGTGTGTGCGGCAAAGTGTTTCTGCGCAGAGTACCAGGGGCACGAAGAAAAGTTGTCGTACCATAGGCACGAGGAGAGTGTGTGTGTGTGTGTGTGTGTGTGGGTGGCAAGGGTTTTCTGCGCAGTGTACCAGGGGCACGAAGAAAAGTTGTTGTAACATAGGCACCGGGAGAGAGAGAGAGTGTGTGTGTGTGTGTGTGTGTGTGTGTGTGTGTGTGTGTGTGTGTGTGTGTGCGGCAAAGTGTTTCTGCGCAGAGTACCAGGGGCACGAAGAAAAGTTGTCGTACCATAGGCACGAGGAGAGTGTGTGTGTGTGTGTGTGTGTGTGGGTGGCAAGGGTTTTCTGCGCAGTGTACCAGGGGCACGAAGAAAAGTTGTTGTAACATAGGCACCGGGAGAGAGAGAGAGTGTGTGTGTGTGTGTGTGTGTGTGTGTGTGTGTGTGTGCGGCAAAGTGTTTCTGCGCAGAGTACCAGGGGCACGAAGAAAAGTTGTCGTACCATAGGCACGAGGAGAGTGTGTGTGTGTGTGTGTGTGTGTGGGTGGCAAGGGTTTTCTGCGCAGTGTACCAGGGGCACGAAGAAAAGTTGTTGTAACATAGGCACCGGGAGAGAGAGAGAGTGTGTGTGTGTGTGTGTGTGTGTGTGTGTGTGTGTGTGTGTGTGTGCGGCAAAGTGTTTCTGCGCAGAGTACCAGGGGCACGAAGAAAAGTTGTCGTACCATAGGCACGAGGAGAGTGTGTGTGTGTGTGTGTGTGTGTGGGTGGCAAGGGTTTTCTGCGCAGTGTACCAGGGGCACGAAGAAAAGTTGTTGTAACATAGGCACCGGGAGAGAGAGAGAGTGTGTGTGTGTGTGTGTGTGTGTGTGTGTGTGTGTGTGTGTGTGCCAAGCCATACGTGCATTTATGAAATTCCAATGTTGCAAGGACAATATCAATTCTGCTTAGCGTTTATTGAAGGGTCAGGGTCCGTTGATCGGCAGACAGAGGCGGTTTCTCGCAGCTTAAGTAAAGTTTTTGGTTTTACGGCGGTTTTTCCCGAAGTTGCAAAAGTATGACGTCACAACACTCTGACTGGTCACTTGCAATGTTGATCCTGGAACAACATTTAGTATGATGATCTGGGAACAACACCAACACCACGATATCAGATCGTGCAGGTATGAACGTCTCCTGCCCTGATAGCAGCTGGGGGAGGACTATCCTCCGCCTGTGAGCACTTTGGCACGGGTGAGGTGCCCACGGCAGCACCGCTGCTTGTTGGGAGTAAGAGTGATATGCGTTTTCACGTCAAAAAGTCGTCATAAATAAGTCTCCAATAATACCAGAAAAAGTCGCCAGATTTGTCACTAGTCGCTTTTTAGAAAAAAAGTCGCTAAGGGGGTAAGTTTCAAACTGGTCATGTGACTGCATGGCCATATATGATTGGTAAAAAAAAAGTCACTGGAAACTCCACTGGCAGCATGTTATCTAATGTGTTAAACTAATTATTATTTTTAAAGTAACGAGTCTAATTTTGCAAATGTAGCGGAGTAAAAGTACCGTTTTTCTTCACAAATGTACTCAAGTAAAAGTAAAAAGGTACTTTAAAAGTACATTTTTTTCATTAAATGTAACGGAGTAAATGTAACTCGTTACTACCCACCTCTGGTTACGCCACACACAGATTAGCTGCTCTGTCCTGCCTACTGAGAAACAGTGTTGCCAACTCCTCAGTAAGAAAAATCACTATTGGCTGTCCTAAAAGTAGTGAAAAGTTGCTACTTTTAGAAGTTGTTTTAGATAAAAAGTAGTTAAGGGCGTCGGACAGCTTGCTAAATATAGCAACAAACTCGCTAAATTGGCAACACTGCTGAGAAACCTGACACCGGATCATTTGCATACTTAAAGTGATTGGATGTTTAGCTGGGGGGAGGGTGAGTGTGTGAGCCTGCACACAAAGAGAACACAGAGGGAAAGAGCAAACAAGACTTAAACCCTATCATCTCATTTGTACATTTTCCACCAGATTTTTTCAGCTACTGTAGTAAATCTTGTCCAAAATCAGTTTGTGGATAATCTAGTTTTTTTTCTCAACTTCCAAAAGTTTGACTTAAGGGGGCAGGAAGTTTGTTTAAGGGGGCATTGCCCCCTCTTGCCCCAGTGTAGAACAGGCCCAATTTATGTATTTGTTTAAAAAATGTCTCCAATTTAGGACGATGAACCTTCAGATGAAAAAAATGTAAAAATCAAACCAAAATATTTTTTCTCAATTCATGAATTCCAAGAGTTTCATTGACTGAGTGAAATGTACAAGCCGATTTTTCACATCCCCGCCGAGTCGCTTTGGTTGTGCAGATGTAAACATGCATCGTACCACAGCTCAACCTCTGGACAACGTCCATGTGACAGGTGACAGCTTTCTCCATGGAAGCATCTGAAGAACAGATATGAAAATCTGACATGAGATGAGCTCTGTAATGATAAACTGGATCTTGCACCAGATGCTGTTTACCTGCTCCGCTGAGCAAACAGGTCGCTGCCAGCACTGAAAACAAACATCAGTGTTTTATTCATTGAGCAAGAGAAAAGATTTAAACGAAAATGATTTGATCATCTTTTTGAAAAAGCAGAACTTCTCAAACATGCGTGGTGTACATTAATATTAAGGCTTTGATGTTTTACCTATTTTCCTGCGTCTGTAACTGAAATAAAATTATTTTCACAATAATGTTGCTTCACCCTCACATTGTTATCTACTACCAGCTTTGAACATACTTTTCTGTGAGGTATCTAAGTCACACCTTTAGCAGCGAGTGTCACGTGTGTCATAAAATCACAGCCTCATCCAAGTGTCTGTCGCCTTTCATGTTAACCATAAAATGTGCTCCGCATTTACATTCAGCTCAGAGATCGCTGCTTACAGCCTCGCAGAGCTGTCAACAAGTGATACATCTGGACTCATCCAACATCCAGAAAACCCACATACATATAAAATAATATTCAGACAGAAACAAACATTTTAGAATTCAGTCATTAAACATAAATATAGAAAATCATTCGTGTACTCACACAGTGTGCAGCTGAGCCTTACACGGAGCATGGTGCCAGTGCTGGTGAATACTGGTACTGTTGGTACCTGACTCAAACACACCTCTATTTATTCAGTTTGATAAGGAACTTTATTTTAAACAGTAGTTTGACCCTGTTGGATCCTACCCAGACGCATTAACTGGAAACTCAATTTAAAGCAAGAATCTTTGATTAGTGGGTGCAAAAGATGATAAAACAGAACAACGTCCAGTGTGTGTTCCAAGGCTCTCAAAAGGAAGGAGACCAGAATTCATCATACACTTAAAAGTTGTTTTCAAAGAATGTCGGTGTTCATGTGAGTGAGCTTTAAACGTGCTTGTAGACGGACTTTAGGACTTTGAGGACGCGCAGGAAGAGACGCTATGCCAGTAAATGTTTACTTGGCAAACCGTCACATGCAGCCGCCCCTCCCTGAGCTTGGTTCTGCCAGAGATTTCTTGTTTTTATTTCCAAACGTCTTAGGGGGTTAGTGTTGTGAAGTTTAGGATGTGATTAGGTTAGGGGTGGAGTTGGGGGGTTAGGGTTTGGTGTGTTGTGTGATGATCAGATCATGCTGGCCTACATCCCTTACAAGGGATCACGCTCAGACTATTTTTCTCATTGTTGCAGGAGAAAAATACTGCTACACAGCATGCCAACAGCAGTCCAGGCTCCACACGGACAGTACAGGTTTATATAGACCGCTCCTGCATATATTTACCCTCTCTGTGCCTGGATTCACTTCAGCAAATGTAAAAATTTTGCAGCTTTTTAGTTTAGAAACATTTTCTTTCATATGCAGGTTTCCTTCACATGAAAAAGCTGAGTAAGTAACAATGACATGCTTGGTCAATGTAACTGAAATATAGATGGTCAGTTAATCCAAAATTTTGTTCCATTTACTTAATATTGTAAACTGAACGCAATCAAAATTGTACTTAACATTATATATGGTAAATGGCCTGTATTTGTATAGCACTTTACTCGTCCCTAAGGATCCCAAAGCGCTTTACACATCCAGTCATCCACACACTGGTGATGGCAGCTACATTGTAGCCACAGCCACCCTGGGGCGCACTGACAGAGGCGAGGCTGCCGGCCACTGGCGCCAGCGGGCCCTCTGACCACCACCAGTAGGCAACCGAGACTGTCGGTGCCAGGGCTCGAACCGGCAACCTTCCAATTACAAGACAAACTGCCAACTCTTGAGCCACTGGTAGTCTAAGTCTAAAAAAACAAACAAACTAGTATGTAGTTGTTGCGCATTTCATAATACATGTATGAAAAATGAGCACATGTTAAACATTTTTCCAAATGAAAATGTCATTTTTATAAACATGGCAATAACTCAAAATAAACGAGCACTAAAAAGACAAGGGCGGGGGGGGGGGGGTCATCCAGGGTGTCCTGCTGCTAGAACACTAACGCTCTGATATTAGCAGAAATTGTTGTGTTCTAACCTGACACATGTTAGGTTACGAAAAGTCTTGAAAGACTAATACACAACGGCAACATCTTTAGGTTTCACTTCTCACCCAAGCATGAAATCCCAGGTATTTAACCACCAGTGGGCTGACGAGGTGGCTCTTCTGTGTTGTGCAATCCACTTTGCCAGAGTTTGTTTGGTTTCCCCGATGTATAAATCCTGGTAATGCTAGGACTCTGCAGTCTATTTACACCTATGGGCCAGTGGACACTCTTTCAATGATGTCGATGTCCTGTATGTATGTAATGTACATCCTGGTGTATCAGTGGTTGTTGATCAATGGTCATGAGAATTTGCATAATTATGATGAAGGAGCTGACCTCCCAGCCCATTGTTCCTTCACTGGGCATTATGCAAATGTCCTGTTTATAAGAAACCTGCAGTCAGCTGAGACTGAAGACGTCACTTGGATGACACATTTCTCCCACTGAAAACGTCCAGATGAACAGAATTGCAGTTATATAGTTGTATAGAACTTTGCTGTCTGCAAAATTTAAAAGTTACAATTTATATTTGCATTTGAGTTATAAAAACGATTTACTAAACAGGTCTGTGGTTTTTACAGTAAAAGTATAACAGTTTCCTACACTGAATTTATATTTTTCATATGATTTGAGATCAACTGTGTTAATACAGTACATCAAAATGAAAAAAATATATGAGGTAGAGGTGGACAGATCAGTATTCAATAAAAATCAATGCTCTGTGTAACTTTATTAATAATAATAATACATTTTATTTGAGGGCGCCTTTCAAAAACACAAGGTCACCTTGCAAAAGAACAAAATTAATAAAAGGAGCAATAGTCATAAAATACATAATAAGTTAAAATTGCAAAGCAGAATTTGACATCAGGTAAAATCAGCACTTTCAATGTTAATGGAAAAGCTGTGGGATTTGGTTAAGATAGAGGCCGTGCCAACAAGTAAAACTTCAGTTTTATTACTGTTAAGTTTGAGAAAATTGGAGGAGAACCAGGATCTAATCTCAATAAGAGATCTCAAATAAGTTTGAGAGGGAGGTAGGTGGGAGGGATGAATTGGGTTTAGAGGAAAGGTAGAGCTGGGTGTCATCGGCATAACAGTGAAAATTGATATTATATTTTCGGAATATATGACCAAGAGGAAGCATGTAAATAATGAATAAAAGAGGCCCCAATACTGAACCCTGGGGCACACCAGCAGAAACAGGATAGAGAGTTGAAGAGCCTGATTTAAATTGGATAAACTGAGTGCGGTCTGAGATAGGAGGTAAACCAGGCAAGGGGGGTGTGACTAATACCAATGGATGCTAACCGGTTCAAGAGAATATTGTGAGAAATGGTATCAAATGTTGCACTAAGATCAAGAAGGATGAGGATGGATAGGAGACCAGAATCAGCTGCCATCAGAAGGTCATTGGTAATCCTTAACAGAGCAGTTTCTGTGCTATGATTGGGGCAGAAACTCGATTGAAATCGTTCATAGAGATTATGGTCATTGAGATGTAAATGAGGCTGGGCGGCGACAACTTTTTCAAGAATTTTATAAATAAAGGGGAGATTTGATATAGGGCGAAGATGATCAAAGTTATTGGGATCTGCACCAGGCTTTTTGAGAGTTAGGAAAACAGAAGCCTTTTCAGTGCTTCAGGAACAATTCCAGTGTTCAGGGAGGAATGAATAATATTGGTTATGAGAGGAGCTAACGAGGGAAGACAGGCTTTAACTAACACAGTAGGGAGAGGGTCAAGTTGACAGGTGGATGATTTAGATTTTATAATAAGATTAGATACATCAGTTATGGAGGGAAGAGTAAAGCTTGAAAATAAGTGACAGGAAGACAGTGGGGGATAACAGGAAGTCTACTTCAGAGTCAGGAGCTCCTACAGAGTTAAGTTGATGGTGGATATCTGAGATTTTACGAGTGAAAAAAGAGATGAGAGAATTACAAAAGTCTGCAGAATACATCTGGGAGGGGAATGTGTCTGGAGGTTTTGTAATTTTACTGAACAATGAATAGAGGGACCTGGAGTTACCTTCATCAGAACTAATTAAACCAGAGTAGTAAGCAGATTTGGCTGAGGCAATGCAGTCCTTATAGAACAGAACATGATCGTTGTACATTTCTTTATTAATAGTCCGGTTTTGTTGAATAGACGTTCGAGTTGGCGTCCTTTAGCTTTAAAGTGACGCAGGTCGGGGGTAAACCATGGAGCTGAACGGGAAAATGAGACAGTTCGATGTTTAAGGGGAGCAAATATGTTAAGAAGGTTATGGAGGTTGAGATTATAATGGCAAACGAGTTAATGAGGGGTTGAGGAGCTGTGGATAGATGGGAGGTCATGGACGGCAGATGAAAAAACAGCTGGGTTAATATTACTTATTTTCCTAAAAGTGATATTACGAGGAGTACAGGTTTTGGAAGTGGTTATGTTTGCATCAAAAGAAATAAACATATGATCAGACTGGGAAATCAATGGGTGGGGGTAAGGCCAGAACAACAGACCAAATCCAGGATATGACCTTTAGAATGGGTAGGAAATTTTATGTACTGTAGAAGCCCAAAACCTTCCAGGCAGGAGGTAAAATCTCCAGAAAGAGAGATTTTGTCATTGTCTATATGAATATTGAAGTCACCAACAATTATCAGATTTGGAGAAAGTACAGAGAAATGAGTGAGAAGGGCAGGAAATTCATTTAAAAACTCCTTATTTGGCTTAGGTGGCCGATAAACAGCCCCTCCCTGAGTTGCGAGGTTGAAAGGTGTAAACAAACTCAGATGGAGTGGAGTCATTGAGAGCAGTGGCGTGTCCAGCGGGGTGGCCTTGGGAGGCACAGGCCACCCCCCCAACCAGACTGGCCACCCCGAAGCCTAAACAATAAAATTCAATCAAATATCAAATGTACGATTATGTTTTCACCGTGAAGCTCAGAGATCCGAGTGTAACTGAATGCAGCATCGGCTTCTGCACTATGAGCATCACGTTAGCAAACGAAGGAGAGCCAAGCACGAAAGAGGCACCGCAGAAAACTATTTTTTTGGCGAAAGAAAATGAGGACAGAATAAATGTCCCGGTAAGTAATATTAAGTTTGTTGAGTTTAGTAAACTTCAGTGAAATTAGAATACCAAAGAAAAAATAACACTTAAAGAATTATTGCAGCCGTTGCATATTTCAGACAGTAGGCTGCTGGGGGAGCTAGCATAAGAGTTATGAGTTATAAGATATAATCCAAGTCGGAACATTGCTGTATGGAGCTGCAGATTTGGTTGCAGGTTAACATCGCTGGACTGGTCATCGGGCATACTGGGCATTTGCCGGGTGGGCTGATGACTTATTTATTTATTTATTTATTGTAACGGCATGAACAATGAGAGGTGGTGGATTGGCCAGATGTGTAAAAATAACTCAGTTGTTTGGTGGTGGCTGTGGCAGAGCTTCCACAGAGGCCAGCAGGTGGATGAGGGAAGGGGAGGCAGGAGGAGCAGAGACCCGAGGCGGCCGCCGGTCCGAGTGTCAGGTGAACTGAACTTCAGGTAAGAAGTTATGACCTGCAGTCTATCTGGGTCAGATATAAACCAAGTTTAGGTGGAGTTTATTTTAGCTGTGCTGACTTTTTACAGTCAGTTACAATAACTCGTACTGCGTACTAGCTAGCATGACGGAGTTTATATACAGGGTGCTATGATGTTACTGATAGTGAACTTTATTTTATTCAGAAGGTTCGTTAGTAGAGTTGCCAACGGCTCCTTAAAAAATGGAATTGTCCCTCATTCAGAGAAAATATTACGTGTTTCGTTTTTGTCCCGTACTTTAACTAGAATGGAAAAAGACACAAAGCTGGAGTTATTCTGTATCTTTGCTGCACAGCTGCCTCTTCTCCTCTCATTCTCTCCCCTCTCTCTCCTGTTTCTACTTCAATCATGAAACTGATCAATGATCAGCTGATCGGCTTTTCTCTCTTGTTTGTTTATCGCCCACTTTGCGCCAGAAAGAGGAAACCAGCAGATGTCGCGCTGAACAACAGCAGCACGTTTAAGCTTGACCAGCTGTTGTTAGAATTTATTTAATATTAATTTCTAGTATCAGCTGATGTTTGCTGGAGCCACAGCTGTAAAGCTGCTGGTCATGATGTCGGTTTGGATATGTGGTGAGAGGGAAACATGAAGATGAAACCAGGAGATGTCCTTACTGAATCATCAGAGCTGTGATGGAGAAACAGGTTTACCTTTTAGGTGACATGAATGAGTTGAAGTTATGAACTGTTTCTGAGAGACTAATAACACCAGGATCCTTTTCTATGTAGCTGACAGCTGGTAACTGTGCAGGGGCGGGTCTAGCAAAGTTTTGCCAGGGGGCAGGTAGGGCATTAACAGGGAGAGGGGGGCACAAGGAAATACTTTCTTATTCTCATTTAAAATATCTAGCTTTTATTAAATAATTAACTGAATCTTGCGAACAAAGTTTTTATCTGACATAAAATGTATAAGGCAGCATAGAAAGTATTTACTTGCTTTCAGGTTTCATTCAAATGTTAGTCTTTTCATTTGTTTCCCCTCTTTTTTCCTGTTTCAAAATCAAACACCAGTTTGTGAGAAGATTATCTTCTTTTTTTAACAGGCAGATAAAGTTTTGCATTGGCTAATTTGCCATTTTGTATGTTAAAAATGTTCGTATTTTAATATTCAAAAATGTTTTTGCCTAAAACATATGTGCACTATATGTCAGTAAAAATACTATGCAAATATTGCTGTCCTTGAATGCTGAATAAACTCCGACAAAGCACTGCTTGTATCTTGTGTACTTTATCAACGCAGTATCTAAAAACTTTGCACCGTAGTGGTTAAAACCTCATTCTAATAAGAGTTACAAGCGCATTCGGTTATTAGGTTTATAGGGTTATTGAATTATAGTTAACGGTTGGTAGATTTTTTTTTTTTTTATTATCTGCCAATTACATCTGCCACTCTTCTCCAAATCTGTGCCCCTACCTGGCCCCCCCAACAAAAATTTTCTAGACACGCCACTGATTGAGAGAAACAAAATCATTGGGCTGTTGCCACGTTTCAGTCAGGCAATGAAAGTCCAAATTATGATCAGAGAGAAGATCCTGGATGAGATGTCCCTTACCAGTGAGAGAGCGGATGTTTAACCCTTTAAAGCCGGTCGGAGCGGGCACGCTCCGTTTTGCGTAACTGTTTTTAAATCCCGGTAGCACTGCAACCACGTAAGCTAGCGCAATAATTTTTTTTGCATATGAAACCGGAGGAGTTGTACTTACATCTTATGCCATCAGCTTGTCCTCGGTCAGTTTCCTTCCACATATAGCTTTGCAAAAACTGCATAAAAAGCACTTGCAGCAATAAAAACATAATATTCCAGAAACACGCTTTGCCGATCCGATCAGCTGTTTGTAACACTTCCTACGTCCATCAGCGCGAACTATCGCATGTCTGCCATGACCTGCCCGAAACAGGAAGTGACGTCATTTTGCGGAAATGTAGTTTTTTACCATCAGGGCCTTATGAGCCTATATTTGTGTTTTTAAAAGTTATGTTTGACTTCATGACTTTCTGTGTCGTTTCTTGGATGCTTAGGACTCATATTGCACTGCTGGAAATAGTTTATTTTGATGCATATGCAGTTTTTTTTTGCAAATTTGCACTATAATATTTATTTTCGTTTTTCCTGCAGTATATAAAAATTCATGTATTTCAAAAATAAAACTATGAAGACACTCAAAATAAATTTCCTGTGGTGGGAAACTATTTTGTGCAACTTTTTTGTATTTACAGTTTTGAGGGATAAGCCTCTTAAATTTCTCTAACTAGAAATATATGTTAAAAAAACAAAAACGATTTTCAATTGTTTTGTAGTTTATTGCACTTTTTTGCAAGTCATGTAATTACTATGCACTTAATGCATACAAATTATAAAATTTTGGGCTATAGTGGTTGTATTGATGTATATCAACTTGAAATGCTCCCAAAAATGGCACTACAGCATGTAAAAATATAATATAAGCTCTGGCGGACTTGGTTCTATGGTAGGTCTTAAAGGGTTAATAGACCGAAGTTATAACTGGAGTTACCATTCCTGACAGTGGGCTTAGTTGATCTAGTAACGTGGGCCAGCATGTTGCAGTCGACAGCCCAATCCGTCTTGCGGGGAGGACGACGAGTTTTAGACCAGATGGGCACTATTGAGTTAGTGTCATTGATGTTGACATTCTACCAAAGCCCTCGGTGGATGTACCTGCGGCGGGGCTTGAAGGCAATGTCTGGGTAGAGGTAAAGAGCCACAGGTGGAGAGACAGCCAGGCAAAAACGGAGCCACAAAAGATCTGTAGCAGAGTACTGGAGAAGAGCTGTCGCCGGGTGATGAACGATGTCTAAAACAATCCAGGTGAGCACGAATGAGCTTGTGGATCCACATCTTAATCAGGGCCGAGCACTGAGCACAAACGGTTGGAAGCGGCCAGATGAAAGTAGGGACCAAACAAACAGCTGACAGCTTCAGCGCAAGCGATAGAAACTGCAAATATTGCAGAAACAAGTCAAAACAGGGTTGTGCCTTAGATACTTGATTCAAATTGTTGTCAGCATCAGAAAAAATTATAGTAAAAATATAACAATAACAATAATAACCGGTGAGCAGCGGCAGCCAGGCGCGCCAGCATTCACTCAACACCAGTTTGCCAAACAATGGCAAAGCAATGTGGGACTCTGTAGTTTTCTCTGGTCCCCTCCCCAATCAGACCAGGAGTGACATGTTTAGCCGCATGTTCTCCTTAAATTGCTGGCTGGCTGAGTGGTGTCCCAGAAACGATGTGGGCTTCATAGATAATTGGCAAACCTTCTGGAGGAAACCTGGTCTTGTTAGGAGAGACGGCATCCATCCCACTTTGGATGGAGCAGCTCTCATTTCTAGAAATATGGACAAATAGAAAGAACAATACAGTATCCACATCTGAACCAAAGAGTAAAACAGTGAAAGGTGGATTATTAAATATTAGGTCTCTCTCCTCCAAGTCTCTGTTAGTACATGACTTAATAATTGATCAACAATTACTTTGCCTTACAGAAACCTGGTTGCAGCAGGATGATCATGTAGTTTAAATGAATCAACACCCCCGAGTCATTCTAACTACCAGAAACCTCGAAGCACAGGCCGAGGGGGCGGTGTGGCAGCAATTTTTCACACCAGCCTATTAATCAACCAAAGACCCAGACAGACTTTTAATTCATTTTGAAAGCCTGATGCTTAGCCTCGTCCACCCCAGCTGTGAAACTCAGAAACCAGTCTTACTTGTTATCATCTATCGTCCACCTGGGCCTTACACAGAGTTTCTGTCTGATTTCTCAGACTTTTTATCTGATTTAGTGCTCAGCTCAGATAAAATAATTATTGTGGGTGATTTTAACATCCATGTAAATGCTAAAAATGACAGCCTCAACATGGCATTTAATCTGTTATTAGACTCAATTGGCTTCTCTTAAAATGTAAAAGAACCCACCCACCACTTTAATCACACTCTAGATCTTGTTTTAACATATTGTGGTGGACCACTAGAGGGCTCCACTCACACCCAGTGTCGAGTAAGTGTGTTGCTGTGTTTTTTGGCGCAATGTATGGAGTTGACCAATGTATGGAGTTGACCAATGTATGGAGCTGACCTCTGACCACCACCCGTTGCCTACTGGTGGTGGTCAGAGGGCCCGGTGGCGCCAGTGTCCGGCAGCCTCGCCTCTGTCAGTGCGCCCCAGGGCAGCTGTGGCTACAATGTAGCTGCCATCACCAGTGTGTGAATGGGTGAATGTAGTGTGAAGCACTTTGGGGTCCATAGGGACTAAGTAAAGCACTATACATACTAATACAGGCCATTTACCATTTTACCATATAAAGGTGAAGTCAAAGTAGTGAAAAACAGCCAGTTCTACCAATAACTCATGAAAAGTAAGGTTTAAATTTTTGGTGAAAAATGTGTTCATGACAATGCAGATTTTGTGTAAATTTAAGCATGTAACAATTTAATTTTTTATAACAATAAAAGTTAGAGTGTAAAACTCAAATTAGACTGTATGTTGCTAGTATGTAGCTTCCTAGATTTTATACTTAAGGCACATAATTATTCATTTTACAGGCTGTACAGCACATGAAAAATATTTTATTTGACTGTAATATTTAATTATGTGGGATAAATAGGGTTAGATAGGGTTAAATAAGAAATTTAAAGAGTATGTTTATATAAAACAAATTCATACTTACTCCATTTTATGTATTTTAAACATATTTAATAGATATTACAGAATGTAGATGGATATGTGAAAAGAAATGCCTTTGATTTTGCCTTCTTAAGTACATTTCTCTAGATCAGCCCCTGCAGCACAAACCAGGGCAAGTTCAAGCATTACGGAAGTTTCATTTCTCATATATTATATTGATTATACTCATATTTGATTAGAAGTTTATATATAATGAACTATTAGCAGAATCACATATAGATATACTGTTATAGCACTCTGTGTTACTTTAACCATGAAAAGGCTGGATAGTTGTCCATTATTTCACTCTTGGATGGAGATAAGCTGGGGGATGTCAATCTCCTTGACATGTTATATGAAACCATATTTGTCAATACATCCACCAGCAGTGATGGAAGTGACATCATCAATTCAGATCTGTCAGCACACGAAGAAGCAGTTACGGATGTCTGACACAAACAAAAGGTTTGTTGGCGTTACACCATGCATTGTTGACATAATCCCATCCTGTAAAAACAGTTCAAAATAAAGAAGAATAGAAATAAAATCAGAGGTTTGTGCAGTAAATGTTTTCTTCTTTTCTATTGTAAAAGAAAAAAACACAGTTCTGTTAAAGACCTAAGATTACATGATTTTAATTTGAATTAAAATAAAAATGGATTTCAAAAATGAACCCAGATTCAGTTTGTACCTCTATTGTTTATCATCATACAATCTTCTCCTCCTCTAGCATCATTTGGCTCTCCTTTGGCCCAGTTTGGGAAGTCAAACTGGGAACCATCACTCCACATCCACATAGTTTCCTGAAAGAATAAAGTTTGAGGTCTAGGGAGCTTGGAAAGAAAAGCATTTAAGTTGCTTAAATGCTTGAAAGCAAGCAACTTAAAGAAGTCCAAACACTTTTCTTTCCAAGCTCCTTGACTACGATGCCTGGGATGACTGAGAAACCTCACAGAAATAAAGTTTGAGGTTCACTTTGTTCTGATGTACTTTGGTGCATTTATGATGAGAGTGCAGACAAGAGACCTCTACACTTCATGTCTGCTGCCAGCAGATACTCACTAGTAGCTCAACGACAAATCTCAGTTGACACAAAGAAGAACACGACTAAGTCTTATATACAAAACACAGACCTGGATTTGACAAAATTATGAAATTTGAATCAAACTGCTGAACATGAAGAGAAACATATGAAATATCAGAAACAGCTGCAGCTCATCCTCTTTATCTATGAAACACTTACAGTCTCTCTGTCGTTGCCTCCAACCCAAGCTGGTGGATATGACCCTGCTGCTGTGCGAGTGAGCTCTCTGATGAAGGTGTACTCAGCTGTGCTGTGGAATGAGGCCAGATGTCCACCGAGTGTCTGACAGGAACTCTGAGGAGGAAGATGAGGTGCAGACCACAGAAGATGAAAAGTGTGAGAATGCATTTAAAATCAGTCAAAGACAGAAACTCTTTATATCATCAGTGATGCAGCGACAGCTGCTGTTATTTCCTAATGTACCTCAGCATCAGTCCAGATCTTCATGCTGCTGTTAACGATGAAACAGCGACCTGCAAACCAAGTCCAACCAGGAGGGCAGGAAGCATCTTCAAAATGATTGCAAAGTTAAAAGGTCAGTGAACAGATTAATGATTCCTCAAAAGAAAGTAATTTCTCCCCATAAACTTCAGAACAGAAGATGAAGAATTTCATAACAGACATCTGTTTCATTATTTTTCATGTGTTCCTAATAAACTGTCAGTTGAGTACACGCCAAAGCAAAGCAGTCGATCATCTCATGTTAGAAGGCGCTGAGCTTGAACAATGACTTTCATATTAACGGCTGGTTAATTATGTAACTGACTAACTACATCAGTGCTACACTGCCTGAGTCTTTCTAAGGCCTCAGGTTTGTACAGCTTGTTGTACTTGTTAGGCGTCCCATCACACTTCTCTGCAGTTCTGATAGTTGGGTAACTTCCCTCCTTTCTGCCTCTAGTTTTCGTCTCCACTGAGGCTTCTGTTCTTGTGTTCGTCTGATATTCAAGGATCCCTGTTGCTGTGTAGATCAGCTGGCTGTTTGCAGTGATGGTCACAGAAGGGATTTTATTAGTGTGCGCTCAAATATAGGACTTTGTAGGAATGCTTCAGTGTTTTCATATTTAATTAGCAAATACAAGCACATTTTTGCTTTGCACACCGCAGAGTGAAGGCAAAGGACCAACAAGTGCTCAGCATCTCTGGGAACTCCTTCAAGACTGTTGGAAAACCATTTCAGGAGACGACCTCATGAAGCTCATGGAGACAAGGCCAAGAGTGTGCAAAGCAGAAATCAAAGCAAAGGGTGGCTGTTACCAAGAATCTAAAATATAAAACATATTTTGAGTTATTTCACACTTTTTTGTTTACTATATAATTCTACGTGTTCATTCATAGTTTTGATCCCTTCAGTGAGACTCTACAATGTAAATAGTCATGAAAATAAAAAAATTAATGAATAAGGTGTGTCCTGACTATGTTGATAAATCTTTCATGCTGAAATGAGCAAATGTAACAACTTTTACATATTTTTATGTTTTTGTAAAATATATACAAGTATTACAAAAACAAAAAACACTGTTGTTTCTCAAACTGTATTTTCGATTAAATACGCAGAAATTTTCTAATTAGATATATTTTTAAATCATCCAAGCAGAAGGCTTGGATGATTTGACATGATATAACCTGTGTCTTTGTGCTTATCTAGTCTCTTTTTTTCTGACTACCTAATTTTAATATTGTGTTGATCAGAGCTCTTGTCATTTTCTGTTTTGCATTTAACCTTTTTCTTTTAATTCTGTCTAGGGCTGTGCGATATGACCAAAATCTCATATCCCGATATAAGAATTCTATCGTCCGATAACGATATAAATCACAAAAATGTAACATTTTCTGTAAAGTCTGTGAATCTCGGGCAGCTCGAGCTGCGTGAAGTGTTTCCAGCTGGGCGTCATGTAGCTGGAGTCGAGTGTTTTAACCGATGCATGAAACGATACATTTTTAGACATAAGTTGTAACGGCCGCCGTTTTCTTTGTGAGTATTTATTACACGGCGTGCTGCGGGGAAAAGCCTGTTCTAACGTTTGAGTCTAAGGTTTATTTTTTAGCACCTGGTGGCTCTTTTTTAACTTCTCATCCATAAAGAATCTGCTCTTTCACGTGATTCAGTTTATTTTGAAAAGTCTCAACAGGATCTTGAGCTTTATTGTGAAAGATTTATGTGGAACAAGCGGACACGCGGTGGTTTTACCGTCGTTGTTGCTAACGACAACACATAAAAACAGGCGCTTGTCTGTCCGTAGTGTGGTTATATTAAATATAAGAGAAAGAGAGAACTTTAAGAAATTAATAATAACTACAGTGACCATCAAAACCATGAACAAATATTGCCGTAAACCGTAACCACGGAACAAACGGTAGAGTAAAATGAAACGATCGACGTTTTTACATCGTCATCCGATATATATCGTTATATCGAACAGCCCTAATTCTGTCTGTTTGATTTTTACTTTTATGTGTCTTTAATTTGGTCAGAGGACTTTATAAACTCTCCCTTTTAATGTACTTTTATTGCAAAATGTGTTCATCTCTCAACTTCAGATTGTTATTAAAGACCTGTTACACTGATTTACTGCACCATCTTGTGGTATAAAGCGGTATCTCTGCCTTATCTTCAGTTGGTAAACACAACGTACAGATGTTCTGTTCTCGGGGGGGGGGTTCTTGAAAAACAAAGGGGGGCCTAGCAAGAAAAGTTTGGGAACCACTGACCTAGAGCGACCAAACTTTAAAACGAAGCCAAGACACTGAACTATTCAACTTGTATTTATCTTTTCAATATCTATTATACTTTTTCTTCAGTTCCAGTTTAAGCTTCAGAGTTTCAGAGTTTATAATGGGTTTGTATGGGACGGAATGTTGGCGCTAGAGTGAGAGGAGGGGGAAAATTGATCTTAAAATCTTCTCTTTAAACTGCTGATGTGTGCACAGTGTTTGGTCTACAGCCATCATTTTACCCTCAAAACGTAGCCATCATTCCCCTCTTTCATCCAATGTTATTGTTATTGTAATATATCTTATGGTTCTTTCATAAATGTCACCAATGCACAGCCTCCTCCATCCAACTCTTCCATTGAGTCCAATGTTAAAATGGCTCCCAAAATTCTTCTGAAAATCAAAAGTACAGGCTGTCTTTACACTGTCACCACGTCTATTTAATAAACTCCACAGCCATGAAAAGTGAGAATTCTGTAGACTGGACATTGCTGGCACTCACAGTGAAATAATTTTGTCAATATGACTTGTAGTTTTCTCTTGGGAAGCATTTGTTTTGGGGTCACTTTTCTGTTTATTTAAAGCAGCAGAAGAGAGGCGCATCAAATCAAATCAAAATTTATTTACACTCCAAGGTTCCTTACAGTGAGCGAGAGGCTGGCGAGAGGGCCTAAGGCATCAGCCTAAGGCATCAGCTAACTGGTCTGGCGGAGTGTGACTATCAAAAACAATGATTTCAGTCTTATTCTCGTTCTGTAAGAAAATTATGTGATAACCAAATTTTAACTTCATGCAGACAGTTTAACAGAGTTTGCAAAGAAGCAGACACATCGGATTTCAAAGGTGAATAAATCTGGATATCATCGGCATAACAGTGAAAGGAGATGTTATATTTTTTAAAAATTAATCCAAACGGCAACATGTAGAAAGAAAAGAGCAGGACCGAGCACGGACCCTTGAGGCACACCACAATAAATAGGGGCAGAGGCCGAGGAGTGTTGCCCCATAGCAACAGAGAACGACCTCTCTGAGAGGTAGGATTTAAACCAGGATAAAACCGCACCTTTAAGACCGACAACATGTTCCAATCTTGACAGAAGAATGTTGTGGTTAACCGTGTCAAAGCAGCGGAAACCACGGAATAGCCAGAGTCAACGGTTAAAAGAAGATCATTAAAAACTCTAAGTAAGGCTGTGTCTGTGCTGTGGCGAGGTTTCAAACCAGACTGAAACTTTTTGTTAATACCATTTGCATCTAAAAAGGCCTGAAGTTGTTTTAGAACTACCTTTTCCAATATTTTGGATATAAAAGGGAGTTTGGAGATCGGCCTGTAGTTAGTGAGACCATTAGGGTCAAGATTTTGCTTTTTCATAGTAGGTTGCACAACAGCATGCTTAAAGACAGACGGTACACAACCTGATAACAATGATGCATTCAGCAGAGATAAGATACAAGGACCAATAATATGTAAAGCTTCCTTAAAGAAACGAGAAGGAAGAATATCGTGCGGGGAACCAGAGATTTTGAGATGATCAATTATATCTTTTAAAGCAGAATAAGACACTGGCTCAAACTGTTGAAAGACAGTCAAGCATTCAGAGGCTGGAACTGGGTCTAAACCTGACGATGAATGAGATGGATGAGAAGCCCTTAGAGCTGAGAGTTTTTCAGAGAAATACTTTAAGAATACTTTAACAGACTTTTGATACTTAGATAAAGAATTATGAAGGATGTCCAGAGAGATGTGGAGTTTGTCTTTCCTCCATTTTCTCTCAGCGCGACGACATTCCCGCCTAAGGGCACGAGTAGCATCATTTAGCCAGGGTTGTGAGGATTTGGCACGTTTAATCCTCAGAGGTGCAACAGAGTTAAGAATGTCAGCGCATGTAGTATAAAATAGTTTAGCAAGCTCATCTGCTGATAAATCCCCATTACAGTTAGCATCAGAGAGGGGAGAGTCAAGGAAAGCATCAGTGAAGTGAGCGATTGACTGGGAGGTAATCGTGCATGTTTGCCGCACAGGACCATCACTGTTCAATTCCATATTGCTCACTACAGTATTAAACAAAACCGGGAAGTGATCTGAAATCCCAGTGTCCTTAATGTCTGTGATGCAAATGTCCGTGGTCATGTCCAAATTCATGGGTTAGGGGTTAGGGTCTGCAAAAAACTGATAACGTTTTGGTGTGATTTCAGTCTTTTCAGCACATAAAGGTTAATCTTTCAAAAATTAGGAACAATTATAATTTTCATTCAAACAAATATGAATATACAGACCCTAAAAGATTATTTTTATAGGTTTATTGTTTGAGTAACTTACCCTGACAAGTGAAAAACACCTCCAGGTACTCGTAGGTGCCATGACATGGGTCTACTGAGCTTGGTGCTTCAACAGTACAGCTGTTCTGCCAGTTACACCTGTGAATGCAGGTAAAAGGTGAGTCAGCAGAAGCTGAGAGAAGATGGAGGGCTGAAGGAAGAGAGTCAGCCTACGTACATTTTAGTAAAATATTCCATGCTTGTGGACCAGGAGCAGTTAACATTTTGGAGCTGAGAATCAGGACGTCCATCAGGGCACGTGGTTTTGTCACGGCGACCATAATTCGCCCAGGAGACGACTATAACCTGTCCTTCACCTGAGGAAGAGTTCATAGAGTCAAACTGTAACCATGGTGATATTTTTTTTACATGAATGCTCAAACATACAAAGAAAGAGAAGCTGTGTTCTCACCACACTGAAGGTTTGACTGAGATGTTTCACATGTTACACTGCGGCCTGAAACAGACACAGATACCATCAGAAACTGTAATCATTCATGTACAGATTGGGTTCATTAGTCATTTCTAATCACAGGTTTAACAGAGTCGTTACGTGGGAAGCAGTCGTAGGTGGTCTCCAGGTATTTGCAGACTCCAGGATCATAAGTAATGTTTGACTTTATGTCACACTCTGTTTTTCCATCACAGCTGCAGGGAGACAGAAACATATGGTGGCCCCGAGGGGTCAAACGGACTGCAACTTAAGAAAACACCAGCAAACAGAAAAACGCAGCAAAAGCACACAAAACACCACAGAAGGGAAAAAAGAAAGCAACTTAGACAAAATTAAACAAATTAGGGAAAAAAAGAAAAAAGTTCATGAAAACGTTAAATTTGGCTGACTGTCGGCAAAGTTACGTGATAGTTACGTGATAGTTACGTGGGCTCATTGAGTGCAGCACAGATAAGATCTTGGAGAAGCTTGCGGCTGCCGTGAACACTCAGAATAAGACCTCTGAGTGCAAATTGGATCACATCTTGGAGAAGCTCACTGTGGTCGTGAGCAGAGATGGGCAGTAACGCGTTACTTGTAACGCGTTACTGTAATCTGATTACTTTTTTCAGGTAACGAGTAAAGTAAGGGATTACTATTGCAAAAACGGTAATTAGATTACCGTTACTTTCCCGTAGGAACGCTGCGTTACTGCGTTACTAAAACCGTGATTTTTTTGCGAGAATGTCTCATGACAGTGACGTAAGCGAGTGCGACGTTCGTGACAACAGCTGTGTGCAGATCAACAATGGATCATATATCGAGTGCGGGAGAGAGTATGAGCGTGCAGCGTTTAAAGCGTGGAAGTACTGACCTTACTTTGAGTTTGATTCCATAAAAAGTGACAAAAACATTAGTGTCCGTTGTGCGTGGGAAGAAAACTTCTTTTTACAGCGAAAAAACCCCTAAACTTCCGAGCAAGCACCGAGTAGCTACGACGTAATGGGAAATTCACAGAGAAACTCGAGGATTCTTCCACTGACCGCCGCGGCACACCTGCACCAGGGTAAACCTCCGCCTGCCCAACTCCTGCTTTACAGGTGAAAATAGAGCAACAGGTAGTCTTTGACTTTATTTATTTTCTGCTGTGTTTTACTTGCATCTATTTGAAAGACTGAGTGTAAACACAAAAAATATTTTATTTTATGTGCTGGAATGTGCAGAAAATAGGTTTAAATATTAAACAAACTTCTTCCAGTCAGAGAATGGTGCCTATAATTAAATCTTTGCTTGATGCATAAAGTTAAAAGATTAAAACTAATAAAACAAGTTTTAAAAAGAGACTTTTCCATTTGATTACATTTTGTATGATGGATTATGCAGAAAAAGTAGAATTGGGCTGAAAGATCTATCACTTTATCACCTATTCAGGTTGTAAATCGTGTTTTTAAAAAGTAACTAAGTAACTAAGTAATTAATTACCTTTGAAAATAAGTAATCAGTAAAGTAACGGGATTACTTTTTGGGGGGAAGTAATCGGTAATTAGTTACTGATTACTTTTTTCAAGTAACTTGACCAACACTGTTCGTGAGTTCTCAGAATCGTCTCTTTGAGCACAAGAATGACAACATCACGGAGCGTAAGTTTGATAACATCATGGAGAAGCTCACGGCTCTCCAACGGGAGATTGAGAGACCAGTGTTGGACTGTTAAGAACTGCTTTGAAATTCATATGAGCTGTTCGCACTAAAGTAAAAAGCACCATCACTTCATGCGGATACCCCTTCGGCGCCAGCTGCGGTCTCAAGGCTGGAGCCGAACAACAACACCCTGATAACGACTGTTTAGACTGTTGTTCCCATTCCATGCAAGGCCACCTGGGTTGGCTGGAAGACTGTTTACTTAGCCTGGCGGGGCAAAGGACACTGTCTCAGCTGAACTCTGGACACGCACACACATACATATACACTCATCGCCCCTCCTTTTCCAAACGCCTTCGATGCTTGTCCCCTCCTGGAGAACACGGCAGGTCTGAGCCCAGCGCTGAAAAAATAGCTGCAGGGCAGGATGGCTGCTGTGTGTGCCCCGGCTTACTCCTCACCCCCCACCCACCCCTGTTGCTTGTCACATGCTCCATAATGTTGTGCTGTGACATTTATGTGCTTTTTGTGCTCATGCTGTCCTCCCAGGAGCCCAGCATGAGTAGAGGTCTCTTTTTTTCCCCTCCTGGACTTTCAGTGTTTTTCCGTAAAAAAAGGAGGAGGGGTGAGTGCGTATTATTTGTCACTTGCATGTGACAAATAAAGTTTTCTTGATTCTTCTTCATTCTTGAAATTCGTGATGTTAGTACTTAATGCAGCTTAGGTTCCACTTGCTTTTAAAGCTTTAATTTGAAGGCAGCAGGCAATCACGTATTGACTTCTGGCTTGTTTCTGACTGCATTGATAAAGATAATATTACTGTTAATATACTTGCTACCCCCCTCACTGATCATAGAGCAATTTACATTAACATCCAAATGTTTACACTGGATAATATACCTTATAAATTCTCTTATTGGAAGTTAAATAATTCTTTGCTAAAAGATAAAATGGTTAACATGCAGATTAATAAATTGTTTATTATTAGAATAAAGCTAACAGAGAGAAGTCCTTTTGTACCAACTGGGAACTTTTTAAATATGAAGCATGCAAATTCTTGGTTTTCTTCCTGAATACTATCGTTGTTTATATTTACTGCGGGAAGAAACGGTAAAAACGGCGTTTTATAAGGAAAACGCTCAAAAGCCTGTGAGCAAAAACAACACCAAAACACCCCGCCCTTTCCTATTGGTCGAAAAACGTACCATGTCAACCAATCAAAACATGGCATTTGTTGTTGGGGGGGGGGGAAGTTTTAGGAGTGACAGCGGTGTTTTGAGATGTGAGAGATTTGCGACGTTTAGTGCAAATCTTGTGTAGTTAGTGTGTAGTTAGTGTGTAGTGTAGTCAATAGTTTTGTTGTGTGTGTCAGAGCAATGAGGCGACTGCTGAGTGTTACAGGTGTTACAGCAGTGATACATCTGCTGCTGTCAGGCCTGCAGGTATCAGGCTGTTGTTCTCCTTCATCTCATAGTGGACAGAAATTATTTTTTGGAGTGACACAAATAATTTGTGTGGCATCAAATTTGATGCAGAACAGCTGATTGTTCTGTAAATAGTTTGAAATGTTTATTTAAAAAACGCCTTGGCTGCATTTTTAGGTAAACAGCTGCAAAAAACTTTGTTGTTTGCATAACTCAGTTACTTTTTTTGAAGAAGTAACTATATAATTAATTGCCCAACATTGGTCATTACATGCTGTATTTTGCAGACAGAGTTACAGACTCTCTCCCAGACCACAGACTCATAATACAAATCAGAGCTTTATAAAAAAAAAAAAAGAAAAAGAAAGAAAGTTGTGTTTTCAAAATTGGAGTTCAAGTTATTTTTACTTCCAATAGTGTTAACATGCTACACAGGTCATGAACAAGATTTTTTTTTTTAATTTTCATTGTAAGTGAGCTAAAGCAGTTAATTAAAAGTAGTAAATGTAAATGCTGTAATTTGATTATTTTAATAAACCGTAACTTGCATGGATTCGATGCTGGCGTGACCACAGTGCACACGTCTGCTGTTGCTCACAGTGGCCCAAGGGGACGCTCAGGGAGTTTGTGTGCTCGCTCAGACACATGAAACATTAGAGGGAACATTGGTGCTAGAACCAGTTCTGTTTACATTATACATGCTTCCCTTAGGCAGCATCATTAGAAGACATAGCATACATTTACACTGCTATGCAGATGACACCCAGCTCTATCTGTCCATGAAGCCAGATAACACACACCAATTAGTTAAACTGCAGGAATGTCTTAAAGACATAAAGACCTGGATGGCCGCTAACTTTCTGCTTCTTAATTCAGATCAAACTGAGGTTATTGTACTCGGCCCTGAAAATCTTAGAAATATGGTATCTATCCAGATTCTTACTCTGGATGGCATTACCTTGGCCTCCAGTAACACTGTGAGGAACCTTGGAGTCATTTTTGACCAGGACATGTCCTTCAACGCACATATTAAACAAATATGTAAGACTGCTTTCTTCCATTTGTGCAACATCTCTAAAGTTAGAAATATCCTGTCTCAGAGTGACGCTGAAAAACTAGTTCATGCATTTATTACTTCCAGGCTGGACGACTGTAATTCATTATTATCAGGAAGTCCTAAAAACTCCCTGAAAAGCCTTCAGCTAATCCAAAATGCTGCAGCAAGAGTCCTGACAGGGACTAGAAAGAGAGAGCATATTTCTCCTGTTTTGGCTTCCCTTCATTGGCTTCCTGTTAAATCCAGAATTGAATTCAAAATCCTCTTGATGCATCTCAATCATCCAGGAAAGTAAATCTCCAAAAGTTGATTCTGTTCATCTGGACGTAGCGTTTTGTGGGAGAAACGTTTCGTCACTCATCCAGGTGACTTCTTCAGTCTCAGCTGACTGCAGGTTTCCTCAATCTTATAAACAGGACATTTGCATAATGACTGAAACCAGCCCACTGAAGGAACAATGGGCTGGGGGGTCAGTTCCTTAATCTTAATTATGCAAATTCTCATGACCATTGATCAACAACCACTGACCAAAACCCACTGATCAAAGCCCACTGATCAATGGCCATGAGTCCCATTCACAGAGAGTTGGGGAATGGCTGCAATCACAGCATTGTAAGATGGCAAAAGACGTACCCTTAGACCCCCTCCTCCTTGGTCGCATAGGCCAAGTTTCGTCACTTGGATGATGACGAAACCTTTCTCCCACAAAACGCTACGTCCAGATGAACAGAATCATCAGGTTACTCTGTTCCTGTTCTCTGATAACATCAGTGAGGTGTCTCACTATGGGGAACGCTCTCTCTGCGTCATCAACAGAAGTCTCTATGTCAGCGGTCTCCAACCTTTTTTGCGCCACAGACCGGTTTATGCCCGACAATATTTTCATGGACCGGTCTTTAAGGTGTCGCGGATAAATACAACAAAATAAAACTAGTACTGGTACCGAAAAAAGAAGATTTATTCATAACACACGTGAAAAGACCCAGGAAAACCGAGTTAACGATAAAAACGATAACAAAATAACGCTGAAAACCGATAAAAACCCTGAAAACCAAACATTTCACACCTGAGCCTCAACTCTCGCGGCCCGATACCAAACGACTCACGGACCGGTACCGGTCTGAGGCCCGGGGGTTGGGGACCGCTGCTCTATGTCATTACTCCAGCCAGCATTGGGTGGCAGTCATGACGCCTGTGTCAGGGAGGGGCCACCCTCCTCCCTATAAAAGGGTGTGACGCAGCGTCACCTGTCATTCAAGTTGAAGCCCAGCTTGCTGTTGCACATATCGCCTATATAGAGACACCCCTAAAAAAAGGCCAAAGAGGTTACCATCCCTCTTGTAGAAAAAGCACGAAGCGCAGGGTTGGGGCAGACCTATGCTGGGAGAAGGGAAATGTGTTGTTTGCTAACAGGCTTTTCAACATGGAAATAAACACCTAATTAGACCTCCTGAAAGCTTTTGTTCTCTCTATATAGGTACATAAAACCCTAACCAGAGGGACAGCATGTAGGCGCTCCTGTTCAGGGAAGAAAAAAGCAGGGGGGCAAAAAGCCTCTAGCTCCAATGGAGTGCACTGGAGATGAAGATTTTTGGCCACAAAGGCCGGACTTGGCCCGAGTGTTACTGTAGATTGGCCCACGTGAATTGGGTGCACTGTTTGTGTATTGACAGTGCATGAATATCGCTGACATGCTTAGCAGTGATTCCTGAGATTAGGGGAATCATCTTTACATATAATTGTTACACTGTAAGTTTTGGCCGTCTCGCCATGTTTTGGTCTCCCAGTTGTAACATTTTTTTAATAATTTATGTTTTTGCTGGAGAAGTGCAACGTTTTTGTCAACACCATCAGACACAAAGAAATGCACAAATATATATTTTAAATTAAGTGTTTCAGCTATTTTGACTTTTAGCAGCTTCTCTGTTCTACTGTTTATGCACATATGCTTTCAAACTAATTATACCACATTTAAAAGTAAGATTGTTTTGGCTTTTTGTTATTAGAGTTACGTCGTACATATTTTCAGAAGCTTGTATTTAATCTCCATAAGAAACAATCATATTTAGCAGCATGAAAATTACAAATTTATTGAGAAAATTAACTATTTTTATTCTTTTATTCTTCAAAAGAAAACAATAAACAAAAATATATATTATTGAGCTGACAAGGTGTTGACGACGGTGACAATTATTTCTTTTAAAAATCACCATTAAAGTTTAAAAACTTATGTAATATCACAAGACACTTCATAACAATTTCATTTTTGCACATGTCAGATTCTACATCTCGATAGTTCACCAGCAAGTAGCTGCCTAGTAGCTATTCTTTCTTGCTTCCTCAGAAGTAATGTCTAAAGTACTCTGTGGTTGTGTGTTTAGACGCTGCTGGACTTTCTCTCTTTTCGTCTCTGTGCTTGTTTCCAAAACCTTCTCTTCTGCCTTTTTTCTTTCTTTCAGATCACTGATGTTCTTTATTTTCCCCTCTTTCACTCTATTTCTCCATCTTTTCCTTTCTGAGAAACTCTTTCTTCAACTCAGGCTGGCTGTAAATTTTTCTCTACTTCTTTTCGATCCTCCCTGTTCCTTCTCTTTTGGTCATCTATGACAGGTTCCCCTGGACCTCAGGAGACGAGTCAAAGGAGCTCTGCAGCATCACTGAGAGTTACAAACTGTCTACATTCTTTCATCTTTAATAAAACGATCAGTGTTGCTGAGTTAGAAGTTAGCTCGCTGGTTTCCACCTACATTCCAACATAAATGAAGACAGGAAACTAAACAGCAGTGACGTTTGTAGGGTTACTGAAGATGGGCTAGCTGCTATATAATGATGTGCTAAGTGATCGCTAGCGACACAGCTATGTTAGCATAGCATGAACACAGTGAAGCTGGAGGATGAACGCTAACTCGTTTCCACTTGATTAAAGTTAACGTGAGGGTTCTCGATGGTTAGGCTGACAGTGATCACTGACTGTTTTTAGGGGCTTGTTCAGATGTAAAAGAACAAGTTAAAAAGCACCGAAACATGTTAAAACACAACAGCCTTAATAAACGCAGGTAGTTTGGACTCGAATGCAGGGTTCATACATCATCACTTAAAAGACCAGCTCTCGGGGCAGAGATAGCTCAGTAGATAGAGTGTTTGCCCCCTGATCTCTTGGGGGTTCAAATCTACCGAACAGCGGCTTTCCTGAGGTACCCTTGAGCAAGGTACCGTCTCTACACACTGCTCCCCGGGCGATGGAGTTGTAGCTGCCCACTGCTTGTGAATGGGTTAAACGCAGAGGACTAAGCATGTTCCTACAGGATTAATAATGTATACATTAACAATGAGATTCAAGATACAGCAAATTCGATAATATTCGACACACCTATAAAGCAGAAATATCAGTGAAATACACAGGAAGTAATGTGACTGAAATATTAATAAAAATAACTTAATATAATTAGTGAATAGGACACTTTTGTGGCGTTTGTCAACACCATTAGAAAAAGCGTCAACACCGTCAGACAAAAATCTGATGGTGCTGACAAAATACCCGACTTTCTCTCATAACACGTGTTTTTCTGGCAGAAGCTTGTTTTTCATCAGCTGCTTATGGCCTCAACAATCTACCTAAATGAAGCTCTTTACAAAAAATTTAATCTTGCATTTCATCGACTTTGGTGTTGACGCGCTGTGGCTGTGACGCAGTTTTATCACAAAGTTGTGCCATAAATGAAATTAAAACCAAAAAACTCACCATGGCATGTGTATCGAACAGGAAGTGGTAAAGGGGTCCTCAGAGTGTAAGCTGCCCACAATCATTCCTGATTTTTTTGTACTTTTTAAAAATCTGATGGTGTTGACAAAAACTCTGGACACGATTTTAATCACTTAAAATATGCAAAAATAAATTCCAGTTGTACATTTTGATATTATATAAGGTATTGACTTAAATACTTAGTGACTTGATGTTTAATTTTACATTACTGTTCATTTTTCTCTCTATTTTAATATCATCACACCTGCTTGTGGACAGTGGATTTTTAGGGTACTGGTAATGTATTGTACCATTTAAAGTAAATATATATGCATAACAAAACACAAATCAAACTTTTGTTGTATAAACATTGCCTTGGTTTGTCTCTTAGTCAGCTGGGTTAACACTTGTATGCATATTTTTAACCCCAAATCGGGTTTTATCTGGCGGACATGTTTTGTCCCTTATCTCAAGAATCACTGAAGATGCGAGAGCCAGGAGCAATGCGGTCTTCAAAGACAGGATTTTTATTTCCACATAAATGACACAAAGGCTTCTGTGGACAACGCAGAGACACCAAAGCGAATGTTTGAAAGAGAACTCACTGCAGTGAATTGTTGGACACTGTTGTCCAGCTTACCACAGCTCAGGTGTTGGACACTGAGGCCATTAGAGGTGACCACTCTCCCTGTGGATATGCGGGACCCTGTGGGAGGAGAGAAAGTTCAGCTCTGATAAAGCCTGTATTAAAAACTAAATGTGTAAATTGTAAATTAATGACAACTGTGTTTCTTATATAAGGTCACAGATTGCAGTCTCTTGTTTTGAAAGCTTAAAATCCATCAGTTGTGTTCCTGATAACTCTGCTTCTGAGCAGCACAGACACACTGTCTGAGGCATGTCCTGGGATTGGCCCGGGGGTCTTCTCACATTGCACTGCCTGAAATGTTTCTTTTGAATGGGGATAAAATAGCCTGTGACTCTAGAAAACCCACACTCCCAAAGCTCCTGTACAGGATCCCCTAGTTAATGCTGAAACACATGTTAACTGGCAGGAAATTTCCAGTAACCCTTGAAAATCCTCATGCGGATAAAGAGCTGGTCCAGAGTCAGCTGGTTGAAACTCATTTACCTGAAGTGATGAGTGAACAGGTTGCTGCCAGCACTGAAAGAGACAGAAAGAAAGCTCAGTGTCAGACTGTGTGTTTGATATCAAGTTTAATTCACCTCAAAACATGAAACAGAAATGAAAACCAAACAGGAGAAAGCTGCTGCTTTCATTCACACCTGGATTCTGTGAAAACTCTTTCTAAACAGCAGATTTCAATGACACATTTATTCTCTTCATGTTTCCAACTTTTGTCAATAAACTTATTTGTGTTGACAGTTTGACTTCAACTCTTCAAAGTAAATGATCAGCCATGAATTCCTCTCAGGACTCTGTGAAGCCTAACTGTCCTGCTGAGGTGATGCAAACATGTATTTAGGATGTTAGACTGACTGATCCAATAAAGCAGAAAGAAAAGCATGTCACAGTGCAGCACAGTGGAAAGCTAGAAAAGGATTAGACTGAACATGTGCAGCTGATTTCATGTATAAATAAAGGATTATCAGTGTGTTGTACTCACACAGTGTGCTGCTGAGTCCGGAGCAGAGCATCATGTTAGGAGATCTGGATTACAGTGAAGAGCTGATGGAGGATCAAACACAGAGCTGCTGATTTACTCTGTTTCAGTAACACCTGTGATGTACATGCAAAGCACAGCCAATGGAAAAGCAGAGTATCCTCCTTCTCAGCTGCAGCAGGAAAAGGAAATAAAACTACTTTTACATTAAAAGTTATTTAAGCCTGGATCAGCTGACCTAGTGACAGCTGGGAGAGGCTCACATCTCATATTTGTTGATTGGTTAAATCAGTTTAGCAATTAGTAAGAATTTTCTTTTTTCTTAAAACACAATACAAATCACTGCAAACTGCAAAGGTTTTTTTTCCCAATGATTCAGTGACCAGAGGAAAGCTGTTCCACAGTTTAGGAGCTACAGTTTGAAAATGTGATCACGTCTGGATTTAAATGAAGAGCACAGAACAGTTCAAAGACCTGATCAGCTCAGAGAGAAAGTGACACTCCCCTGTTCATTAACAGCGTCCTAACAAATGTGATGTGCAAATCAGATCTGCTTGGTGTTTGGAATGATGAGACTGTAAGAAAACAAAAACAGGGTGTACCAGGAACACATTTGAATGGAAAATATCCTGATTTGCATGGATTATCTCCACACGTCTCTCTGGTCAGACAAACATTTGAGACGGTGGGTCAAAGGGTGTACCGAAGCCAGTTCATGAGGAGAACATCAGTACCCAAAGCTGAGCTTCAAAAACACTCACAGTATTTAGAAAGACGTTTCTGACTGTGAAGAACTGGTGAACTAGTTCCTGAAAAACATAACATGCCACTGTACAGCAGCTACACCTTCATGCAAAAGGTTTCTGGAGTTTCCACTTTCATTGATATACCTTTATTAGTCCCACAAGGGGAAATTTCACAAGGCTGCCGACCTATTGCACGCAATGGCGGCGCCATCTTACCCTCCGACCATACATACATGACACAAACATCACATGGGGAAGACAGGTCAGAGAGGTATAACCACATGAGGAAAGATAAGGAGAAAAAATAACTCCCCCCAGACTGAGCTCCAACAGGGAGATCAGTTTGAGAACAGAAAAAACACCTCTGCACATGAAAAAACTCTTAATACACCAAAGAAACACATGACAAGTAACAGGGGGGGGGGTAAAGGGTGAGAGACAGCCGATTTAGACAGCACATCCGGGCCTGCAGCCTGTGCGCTGGTCTCCTTGATCCACCGTCAGCATCGGAAGGGAACAAGCGTCGAAGGCGTTTGGAAAGGGAGGGGGGATGAGTGTGTGCATATCAGTGTATATGTATGTGTGTGTGTCCAGAGTTCAGCTGAGACAGTGTCCTTCGCCCTGCCAGGCTAAGTAAACAGTCTTCCAGCCAACCCAGGTGGCCTTGCATAGAATGGGAAGGAACAGACTAAACACAGTCGTTATCAGGGTGTTGTTGTTCGGCTCCAGCCTTGAGACCGCAGCTGGTGCCAAAGGGGTATCCGCATGAAGTGATGGTGCTTTTTACTTTAGTGCGAACAGCTCATATGAATTTCAAAGCAGTTCTACAGTCCAACACTGGTCTCTCAATCTCCCGTTGGAGAGCCGCGAGCTTCGCCATACTTGCGTTCTGTGATGTTGTCATTCTTGTGCTCAAGGAGACGATTCTGAGAACTCACGGCAGTGTGCCTCCCCGAGATGTCATCCAATTTACGTCCAGAGATGTTATTCTGAGTATTCACAGCAGCCGTAAGCTTCTCCAAGATCTTGTCCGTGCTGCACTCAATGAGCCCATTTTGAGAAACTCACGCCTCTCCCATCATTTCAATCCCAGCGGGCAGCCTTGTGGGGGTTTGAACAGCCGGTTCCGCTTTCTTAATTCTTCGATAAGTCAGGGCCAAGCCAGCTCCGATCAGCCAGAACCCTGTTATCATGGTTCCGAATAGGTAGATATCTTCAGCACTCAGGCTCACCCGAGCCCAGACTTCTCATTGAGAAAGGGGTGTCAATTGCATTTAGGGACCAGTTGATCAAATCCATAATTCCTCTTTTGGGTTTTAGAGAACAGACTGAGAGAGTGTTCCAGGGAAAAGGAATACAAAAAACACGAGACTAGACAAGGACACAAGAGGCTAAGCAGGGAAGCTAAGGGGGGAGGGGAGGAGGAGAAAAGTGCAACCGCCTTTGTCAAGAGCAAGAGCAACGCCTACAATGCAGCAAATAAAGCTGCATTGTAGGCGGCAAAATACGCCTCATGAATGTGCAAGAGCAAACTGCTCCACATTTTAGGAGCTGCGACAGCAAAGGCATCGTCCCCTCTGAGCTTACACTTAGCTTTGGGCACACTGAGGAGCGACTGATGCAGTGGTTAAATCTCAAAGTACAAAAAATAAAACACCAGAGTCAGGAGCTAAAAATATCTTGTTAAAAACTCTGAAAAGGGCTGTTTTGGTACTTTGTGAGGTTCTGAAACCAGACGGTCCGAATCAGCTCTGCTGAGAATCCATGAACACTTTGATAGACCAAAGAAGCAGAAACGTTAAAAATGCAGCACCTGGCTGTGTTTCAGTGATACTGGGTGTCTGAGTGTCTAAATGAGTCCCACAGGTCTGAATTTATCATTCTCTGTATCATAATAATCAATATATCATTCTCAACGTGTTTCAACTGCTGCTCCCCACAAACAAGCAGAAATTATAACTGTATTTTTATAAGTTTTACAGCTTTTCCTACTGATAAGAACCGCCCTTATGGTCATTCATACTACACAAAGTAATCAGGCAATAAACAATTAAATGACAGAAAAATGTGTTTTTAACTTTCTCCTGTACAAATGACAACAGTTTAAAAGAACACACAAAGAACTGGACTCCTGGGATTGAGCTGCCAGAACTATTCATATGATTTTGCACATTTATTTCTTAAATAAACAGTCAAACTGACAGATTTCTTTCTTTGTCACAGCAGCTTATCTATGTGAGTTCTTTACACTGACAGGTTAACTAATCGTTCAGTCTGCGACTGTTTTATATTCTCGGAGCAACTGTAACCACATCATTTCCATAGGGATTAATAAACTATTTTGATTCTGAATTCGATCCTCCAGCTCTTCATACATATTTAATTATCCAGGTATGTGAGGACGTTTTATTTATTTGTGTGAATTTTAGGGCAGAGTACAATAACAAGCACAAATTTTCTGGCTATTTTGTGATGGGTTGGGTTTTACAGGCTTAACTAGTAATGACTTCATGAACTTCTTCGCAAATAAAATTTTAACCATTAGAGAAAAAATAATCATCCCACAGATGTAATATTATCTACAGCTACTTTCAGTACCATTGATGTTCATTTAGACTCTTTTTCTCCAATCGATCTTTCTGAGTTAACTTCAATAATTACTTCCTCCAAACCATCGACGTGCTCTGCTTGGGCTGCTGCCCCCGCGACCCGGCCCCGGACAGGCGGAAGAAAATGTATAGATGGATGGAACTGGTAATAGATTACTTCAAGCTTTAATTGTAATCAAGTCATGAAGTTTTAATAATTTTGACTGTAGAAATCAGAAATTTGTATGATGAAGATACCCTTTGTGTATTATACAAAATGCAATTATTTCCCCACAACAAAGTTAGATACAGAAGAATTAGAGAACAATACAGTGCACAGAGACAATTATAATCTAGAAGCTGTTTAATTTTGTTCATGACTGAGCTGCTTTTGAACACTATCTGATTTTATCATCAAGAATCAATCAAGAATTTAGACTTCTTTACTATTTCAATTTTTTCATTTTCTTCCTGTATTTGTATCCCATCATTGCTTTTGTTTTACTAAGATTTAGTGATAATTTATTACTATCATCCAATGTAACTGTCTTAATTCATTAATTATATTATTAATATAAGTTCCTCATAAGTATCCCCAGAAAAATATATTAGTATCATCATCAAATAATATAAAGTTTGATCATTTAGACCTTAACCTTAAACATGTCATTAATACATATATATATTAAATAACCTGGGGCCCAACACTGAGCCTTGGGGGACTCCATGAGCAGTTTCCATGTACCCTGATGCAAATTCTCCTGGCTTCACAAACTGTTGTCTTCTAGATAAATAACTTCTGATCCAGCTCAGTGCCACTCCCCTTATCCCAGAAAACTGCAGTTTATTTAATAGTATTGAGTGATTAACTCAATACTTTCTTAAAATCAATCAATAGTCAGACTGCAGATTGTTTTAGGTCCAGTGCATTCGTTGTTGTTTCCATTGTTTCAAGTTTGGCCAATGAAGTTGATCTCGTTCCTCTGAATCCATACTGACTTTGGTTAATTAAATCATATTTATTAATTTTTTTATTTATTTCCAGTCTATTGCTAAAAGGTTTGTCCAACATTTTTGGAAATTGGGAGAGTGGCCTGTAGTGGCCTACAGTTTGTGAAAAGGTGTTTGAGTTGCACTTTCTATTACAGCTCAGTAAAAGGTGGCAATAGTAGGATAACAGGGTTTTAAGTTATTACTACTCAATTACCAAAGTAATAACCAATTAATAGCCAAGTAATATCATGGTAGCAACACTGGTTACCGCTGAGTAATATTACACTGAAATTTATGGGCCCCAAACTGGGGCTAACAGGTGGAAATACACAAAGTTTTACAGGAAAAACAATATTAATGAATCTTTGAGCAAAATTGTTACAGATGTCTATTTATTTATAATGCACTATAATAATTTGTGTATAAAGTAAAATAAAGAATTCATTGTTTTCCTTCTCTGCCCAGAATAACATATTGTAATATTTAATGTTCCGTCTCTCTTCCACAGCATGTCTTTATGCTGTCTTCCTTCTCTCAGCCCAACCGGTCGCAGCAGATGGCTCAAAACATGCTGTTATGATGCTTTGGTTTATACAAGTATTGACCTGCGAGGCAGATCAAAAAGGAGGAAAGTGGGGGCTAAAGTTAGCATTTGGTGCCCCACAAACACAAAGGTGTCTCAGCCTTCATGCCAGGCTGGTCACTCTGCCTGTGTGATGATGTGCTCGGTGCAGCTGGTCTGTCAGCATGATTAAGCAGAAAGACTCGTGGTGAACTTTACTCGTTGAGGCGCTGCAGATACCTGTGCTTTGGCACAGAGGACTGGCTGATTAGAAAACCAGGTGCAAAGATGAACGGGTGATACTAATGAGGAAATGGCAGCAGAGTACACACATGTCATTAAGGCTTGATCGGGACACTTCAGCAGAGAAAGTCTCTGTGTTAAAGATGATAAGGCTGAGTTTGAGTTAAATCCTTTTCTATCAGGACGTCCGTCACAACTGACTCTATTTTTTATTTCTTTTTTGCCCGTCCAGCAGTGTAGCAATCAGAATTAAAGGCAAAAAAACCAAACAGAGTTGCCGGACAGATTTATTTTCCCAAGTGGACCATTATGGCTTTTTGCTATAATCTACCTAACAGTCATTATTAGACCTTTCTGGACCTGTGTGTGAGTGTGCTTGTGGTCATAATCAGGCTGATCCTTTTGATTAGAGAGTCCCGAACACGATAGGTTGAACAAAGTTTGAATAATTAAGAGAACAATTGATACGCAGAGTAGACTAGTAAGGCGTAGCAGGGAGAGGTGTTTTGTTTCCTTTACAGGAGATTTCCGGACCACAGCATTTCCACCAAAGCCCCAGACCGAACGGAACCAACCAGAGGAGGGAGACCCCGAAAAGAAGCACAGAGCAGAGAACCACAGCTCCAGAAAATGTGTTGTTTAGCAGACTAAAAGCTTGTTATGGTTAAATGAGAGCAACTTTAGTAACAGTTTGCAGGATTTCTATGTGATGCAAATTGCCCAAAAATAGTGTTAAGATCAGATATATGTCACCCCTAGAGGGGGTGAAAAACCAGGAGTAAATTTTTAAAGGTTAACTCTATAGAGGCTGTTTGCAAAGAGTGACAAAAGTAATGTAGGACCTTTTACCAGGAAAAGCTAATTAAATCTGTTCTTAGTTGACAGTAGTTATTGAGGGGGTCAGTTAATTAAGTTAACTAATAGAATTAGTTAAAAAGGGGGAAACTTAAGAAATAAATATATAATCTTAATGCTTATTTGCTGATTAGATTGTTTTATGAGAGGCCCAGACTTGACTAGGTCACAGGCTGACAGGAAACTGCATGTTTTTGCAGCATATGAGGAGCAGACAGAGTGAATCTACGTTCAGACGAAGGGTGACAGGTTGCCCTGGCAACAGACCTCAGAAAGGGGAAGTTTTTGCAAGCTGCACAGGAAGTGAGACACAAAGAAAAGAGGAACTGAGTAGAAGGAGTTGGTTGTATTGAAACTGTGTGACGTCTGAAGTACTAAAATAACACATATATGAGACTCATGTTGAGCTTCTAATGTTAGAGATTCGGCAACTGGCTTTGGGCTGTGCAGGGCTCTCCCTCTTCCGCAAGAGGATTGAATAAAATATATAAATGTTTTGACCACTCGGAGTCGGGTTTTCTCTGTTCTATCGTGGGGATCAAAGAATCGGGTTTAATAGTAGGGTGAAAGCATTCGAATCTATTTGTTTTTACTTACCTGCACTGACACAACATTGTGTGAAATGTTAAATGAAGCATGCAGTGAGGAGACATTACCATAAATAGCTGAGAAGATAATCCAGCAGAAACCTCGCCACAGTATTTAGTGACGTTTCTAAACTGCCTCATGTGTGCTCACACCTATGAGGTTACATACGCACACAGGTGTGCATCTGGCTTAGTAGGTGAAAGGAAACATGATCCTAACAAGTTTCTCTGAACCTGTTCAAAAGTACCTTGTTCAGGCCCCAAGTCCTGAGCTCTGATGATGAAGTGAATGACATCGATCACCTCTTCATCGTGGCAGATGGTAGTGGGAGCGAGTGAACCTTTTGTCCTCAAAGTTGATGTTAGAAGCAGAAAAAAATGGGCAAGAGGACCAGGTCATCTCCAAACCTGCAGCGCTCCTTCCTGGTCTGCAGGGGTCAGTATTTTTCAAAGTGGCCGGACGGTTTGTCCAGCACATCCCACTGTTGGTAACGTGCTGGTACCACAGCACATAACTGTTTTGGCAAGCAAAGGAGGACCAACAAAATACCATTATCATAAGCTTAAGCCTGATGAGTGAGGAAATCTCATATCCAGCTCAAACTTCCAGCTGCTACTCCAGTAAAAATATCACCATGAGAGATTTCTCCTTCAGTGTCCCCCAAACAGCACAGAGGTAGGGGGGCATCATAATCCCTTAGTCTGTATGCACAGAGCCATAATCCAGCCTTTAAGTGAGACACGATTATCAGGATTCAGTGATGGTTTCAAAAACCTAAAAAATATTCTGTTTGTCACTAATTGGTTTGTGCAGTAGTCCAACAAACATGAGTGGTGTTCGCACACATACAGCTGTATCGTTCACCAACCGATCAATTCAGTTATATTTAAATGGGGCAACAGAATTACCTCAAAGTGCTTTATATTGTAATAATACAGAAAAACTCAACAATCACATGTGGGAAAGTACGGTATTAATTTTATAGCATTTTGCAAACGTAAACAGGCAGAGGCCACTTTTGTCCACGAACACACCGAGTGGGAGTTTTACCTACTTTGCTTTCCCTGCACAAAAACAATAATAACATCATAATAATGTTGTTGTTGTTAACTGATCACAGTCTGTACTTTTAACACCACAAGAAGATCCAGCAGCACTGTGAATATAGCAAAGGGTCACTGTACAAACAAACTGCTGCTTTAAGGGTTAAACACTTAAAATGACCAGTAACTGGTGTTATTAAAAACAACATGCAGTAAAAATAGCACAAAGTCACAGACGTAAGCTGTTGGGTGAATGGATAGTGTTTCTGAACAAAGGCGGAGGGCTAAGAAAGCAGTCGCTTCTGTTTTCAGGCCTTGAAGCTCCGCCCACCTTCTCTCTAAAAGCATGCGAGCGTTTTTAAATGTCATATTTTAGAAAAAGACAAACCCTGGGCCTCCCTTGTGCTGCAGGACTGAGGGCGCTCTGCTTGTCTCCACCCTGGGGGAAAAGGTAACATCTCCTGGGTCTGGGGGCAGATTGCCCCTCTGGGGGCGAGGGTACCTGGACCTGGGGTACAGTGTGTGTTTGGGGAATGTGATTGTGTGTGCAGTGTTTATTTCTGTCTCCACGTTGGGTGAGTGCTGAGTATTTGTATATGTGTGCATGAGGGTGGGATGTGCATGTCAGGTTGGATCTCAGACTCCACCTCTCTGGGAACATCTCACGCCCCCACCCCTGTGTGGTGGGGGCTTGCCAGTGGCTGGGCGCTCAGGTGTGTACTGGCTTGGCGGGGCCTGGCGCCCGTGGCTCGGTCCGCTCTGACGCGGTTGGCTGTCGCCACAGCCCCCTCTGGCTGCTGGGTGACCGCCTGTCTGGGGCTCTCCTCAGCAGGGTGGTGTGGTTGCCCCTCCAGTGGTCCTCCTTGGGCTCTCGCACTCAGCCTCTGGATGTCTGGGGCCTGAATCTCCTCCATGCCTGCTTCATGCTCTGGGGGCGGGGCTATGGCTCCCCACACCCTCTCAGAAAGCTACACGGAGAAACCTTTTGAATACTAGCGTGCTGATCCACACAGGTGTGCGCACGCATACAGACACACACGTACAGTGTGTGCGCACCTGTGTCTTCCTTAGCTGCTACCTCAAAGCATACTGTGCATTGTCGGGTTTGCATGCTGCTCAGTAACATTCGATATCTATTGTTTACTGTTACTTACCTGCTGTCGTCTGTTTTTGCTCGTTTTCCTTCCAGAAGACTTTTTAATGTCTTTTTCTTGAACTTCTCTCATCTTTTCCTCTCCTTTAACTTGAAAGTTAAAAAATAAATGAATAAAATAAAAATAAATCTTAATTTATTTATTGATCTTAATTAATAATAATAAAGATCAATCAAGTGGACCAATAATGATCCACTTGGAAAAATAAATCCACTGGACAATAACTCTGCCTGCGACAGTGGCGAAGGCGAAGAAGAAGAACTTTTCATTTGTGTGCATTTTGTGCCAAATACATTTCCTTCTGTATGATGAGGTCAACGCACAATGTTTTGTCCTCTTGGCTCATGTGTCGTCTGATGAAAATATCATGGATGTTTAAACACACGACCCCTGGAATAACAGAAGCAATAATACTTTAAGTTGACTTTACTACCAACTTAAAAATTATAAAGACAAATAATTTAACGAATGAAGGAGCGATGTGGCTGTGAAGATAAACGGCATCACGTGGAAACTGCACAGAATCAGCTGATAAATAGCAGCTTTGATTGGTCCTTATGGGCTAAAATGGTGCATCAATGATTTGTTGTTGTTGAGTCTGAACTTTAACTTGTGTCATCCTTGATTTTGCAGTATGAACCATTTCTGCAGGAACAAAGAGGTGAGAGGAGCAGAGGCAGTAGTCATGTTCATTTACTGTCATTGCAAACACTTTGACACAAACAGGGAAACAAACAAAACGCCAAACTGAAAATCAGCTGCGTTCTTTCCTCCACCCGAGTCAGAAAGACAGGAAGAGCTTCTAGAGTTTCTAACCCAGCTCACTGTGGTTGGCACACTGAGATACAAACAGCAACAGAATTAAAAAATAAAGGACAATAAAAGCTGAAATCTAACCGGCCTTTAAATCACAATCAGACGTCTGTCGAGCACACAGAGAAAGCTTTCAGGGCTCCAACAACCTGCTTCAAACTTCAGTGTTCTCACTTTAATCCACAGACCTAGTGTTCATGTTTTTAGTCCCACTTCAAATTAAACCACATCGTTCACAATTTAGGTTTTTAGTCTGAACCCCAAACAGAGCACAAACTCTGCTGGTCGTCAGCAGGTCGATGAGTTATGAGTCACTGAAGGTTTTCTCTGGTTCCTCCAGACTGACACACGAGCCGATCGCTGCTCAGCTGTTACAAACGAAACAAAAACAGCAGGACAGAAGACCCGAGGTGCGATCGCAAAAGTCTGAGAAGAAATCATGTTCAGAGGCGGCTCGTCCCCGTGCGCCTCTTCCAGCATCACTCTGGTTTATAGACCGCTCCTCAGGAAGTCCCGCTCTCCGTCGTGTTGACTCCAAACAGGACTTCCTTCAGCAGCGCTGAGAGGTCCGGAGGTACCCGAGGAGACGGACTGAAGGGGAGATCGAACGCTCAATCCCGGATCATTGGTGGATGCAGATTCCTGGAAGCTTTGATCATAAATCAGAAGCATGCAGACACACAAACCTAAAAGATTCCTACATAAAAAAGGGACTACGTTAAAAGTAAAGCCGAGCGTTTTCATGGTTAGCTAATCGTCAGCATACATAACGGTACTGTGGCACGACGGGAGGGGAGGAGTCAGCGTGGGAGAGGGGTAGCGCTTCACATCGGCCTTAAACCAGGAGACCGACACTCGACATCGATCAGGTGCCTCTTAGCTCATCTTTGGCTAAAAAACTGGGAGAAGACCAACATGAAGTGTTACCCTGATCCTCAACCGCTCAGCTCGACTGCAGGGCGGTTAGAGCAGCGGCGTCAACATCTGGAAACATCTGCAGGTGGACGTGCAGACAGATGTGACGGTTTGAGGAGTTACTGCACATGTGGACACGCCTACGATCTACCTGCAGCCAAGCCTTCTCACATCATCACCATCAGGAGCTAAAGGTTGTTTGCTGTACAAGTTTATGGACTCCCTCCTCCTCCTCCTCGGCTGGTTCGCAGCAGCTGTTCCTGCGTGTGGCTGCAGTCGGCGTCTCCCTCCGAGTATCCCGGAGGCGTCACACCGCCGTGCAGCATCTGTTCTGGAAGAGCTGCTCGACCACCGTGGAGTCCGCCAGCGTGGACACGTCGCCCAGCTCCCGCTCGTCACAGGCGATCTTACGGAGCAGCCGCCTCATGATCTTCCCTGCAGACGGAGAGAAGGCAGAGCTCGGCTTCAGCAGAGCGACTACAGGTGCGACCGCCCGCGCCAGCCGCAGGTAGAAACGACACATCTGAGTGTCGAGGAGGAACCCTCACTCGTCTCTAACGTGAAACAGAGCAGCTAGCTTCGTTACCAGATCTGGTTTTGGGCAGTCCGGGTGCGTTCTGGATGTAGTCGGGTGTGGCGATGGCGCCGATCTTCTCCCTCACTGTGAACACAAAGTATAACTCGCGTCAGATGATGAGAGCTCACAGATCAACAAGCCTGACAGGAACGAAGCTTCGGAGGAGACTTACAGTCCATTCACCCACCTTGCTTTTTTAGCTCCGCCTCCAGCTCGCTGTTGTACATCACGCCATCATTGAGCGTTACGAAGCAGTAGAGGCTCTCTCCTTTGACCGGATGAGGTCTGCCCACCACGGCGGCCTCGGCGACGGCCTCGTGCTCCACCAGAGACGACTCCACCTCAGCTGTGCTCAACAAGTGACCTGCAGGGCAGACGGGGTCACCGTTACGCCAGAAATCACCCTCGGGTGTCAGACACGAGCGAAGACGAGCGCATAAAACACGCAGGAACGCGCTGAGACGTAAAAAACTCAGAACAGACGAGAAGGTGCAAAATAAAATCTATTAAACCAAGTTTTTAAAAATGATCATTTAATAAAAGAAACTTAATAAAATCAAATAAGAATTTGTTTTGGATTTTATACATTTACAGATCAAAATCCCTGCGGCTGCGTATGAAACAAGTTTACACACGTAGGGAAACAGCTCCCTCTGCTGGTCAGACAGATGTTTAACAGCTGGGTTTCACAGGCAGTAACTGGCTGGTCGCGTCTTACCCGAGACGTTCAACATGTCGTCTATCCTTCCTGTGACCCAGAAGTACCCGTCCTTGTCTCTACGGCAACCTGCGAGAAAATGAAGGGGCCGGATTAAAAAGTTTAGTGCATTTAGTGCAGCCGAGACGCCGAGTCGTGTTTTAGATCCACAGCAGCTGTGAAAGCCACACAGACCTGTGGTCACGCCCCTTTAGAAACACCTAGTTAATAATAAATATTACAGGTTAATTCATAAATTAGAAACTTCTGATGTGCTAAAGTTTCAAACGGTCGCTGCAGAGGCATCAGTCTGACGCAAATACGAGCGAAAGTTTGTGTAAAAGTCGATGAGTTTGTTTCTTTGACGCTTGCAGAGTCGAGTCAAACATGACGCGCTGCTCACCGTCTCCTGTGACGTAGTATCCAGGAAACTTCTTGAAGTAGGTGCTTTCAAACCTCTCGTGGCTTCCGTAAACGGTGCGCATCACGCCGGGCCACGGCTGCTTGAACACCTGTGTGAGAGGGCGGAGACAAACGGCAGGTGTGACGCGCTCGCAGACGCGCAGGAAGGACGAAGACAAATAAAGGCTCATTTACTCAAGGCTGACCAGGTATCCTTCGCTGGGCCCCTCCAGCTCCTCCCCAGACTCGTTCAGGATGGCCGGCACCACGCCGAAGAACGGGAGCGTCTGTGGGGACACGCGGGGGAGGGGGGAACCGAGAGCAACAAAATGAAAAAGAAATATTTTTAAAAAGACAATAAATGGTGAGAAAACCTGATTGACTTGTTTCTGTGTTTAATGTCTTTTTCTTCTCATCATTCAAATTCCCCTTCACACGTGGACCATTTATATCTTTCCTCACTTCCCTTTTTCCTTCATGAATTTATCTTTAAATGTTTTTGTTGTTTTCAGATTTACAGGTTTCCTTTGTCTTGTTTGTGGTGACAGAAGCATAAAGGCGGGTCTCACCTGGACCCAAACGCATCGTTTCTGTCAGATGTAAAGTTTTGAACCTTTTAAACCCAAAGTCTGCCAGAGCTCATCTTCATGTCCATAGTACCTACATCAACTGTGGAATAAACTACAAAAGAATAGAAAATCATTTGTGATTCTGGTTTTTTTTTGTTTTAAACACATTTCAGAGGTTTATCCCTCAAAACTGTAAATGCAAAAAAATTGCAAATATCCAAGCACGGGAAATTTGAGCATCTTCATAGTTTCATTTTTGAGATGCACTAATTTTTATAAACTGCAGGAAAAACAAAATAAATATTATTGTGCACAATTTTCAAAAAAACAGCATAAACCCGTTTTCTTTCGAGCCTCTCGGGAACCACACAGGACTCAAACATGACGTTCAAACACAGCAGGAAACCTCTGAAAGGCCCTGCAGGGGAAAAACTACGTTTCCCCCCAAAAATGCCGTCACTTCTGGATCAGATCAGCAACGCCCGTTTCTGGATTATGATGATTTTGTTGTTGTCAGTGCTTTTACAAGATTTTTGCAAGAAGCCGTTTGTGGAAGCAAACTGAGCAGACTAGATATAAGCAAGTACGACTCGTCCAGTTTCATATGCAAAGAAAATGATTGCGCTAGCCTACGTGGTTGTAATTCTACTGGAATTTAAAAACAGTTGTGCACAGTTGCAAAGGGTTAAAAGCCTCGATCACTGTTTTATCTTATTTTCTTCATTTAACCTTTTAACGTTTCTCCCAAACACACGTTTGAACCTAAACGTGTTTCCACATCATGTTCAGCCTTACTCACAGCAGATCCAGGCTTCATGGGCGTGGCCGCGGGCAGAGGAGTCAGAACATGTCCTCCCTGAAAACAGAAAACAACTTTAATCTCAGGCAGCCGCCCAGCAGGGGGCAGCACAGCCCACAGTCTGAGGTAAAAGCTCAGCAGAGAAACAGCAGGTGCACAAAGACGCAGAAAGGCAGGTTAGAAATGGAGACCGATCCGTTCTACATAAAGACGTTTGGAAGCGGCGGTGCTGAAACTGCAGGAAACCATCACTCACCGTTTCCGTCTGCCAGAAGGTGTCGACTATCGGGCACCTCTTCTCTCCGACCACGTTGTAGTACCACTGCCAGGCCTCGGGGTTGATGGGCTCTCCGACCGTCCCCAGAACCTTCAGAGAGCTTCGCTTGTACCTGCACACAAAGGCACAGGTGAGTTACCCCGCAGGCTCCTCGTGGAGGGAGGAGGGGCCTCGGCTCACCTCTGCACCGGCTCGTTTCCAAACTTCATCAGCAGCCTGATGGCGGTGGGAGCCGTGTAGAACTTGGTGACGTTATATTTGTCCACGATCTCCCACATACGGCTCACGTCGGGGTAGGTGGGCAGACCCTCGAACTGACGCACACACAAAAGATTCATGTACAAAAATAACTGCAGGAAGTTTTTCTTTGAGGTTTGGAGGAAGTTTCAGCCTCTGATCATCAGACAGCTTTGGACTCATTTATCCGGGTTAAAGCGTCACAGACACATCAGTGTTACATCACACGTCAGCCCACACCTGTAAACAGGAAGTCTGAGCGCGCTCGCACACTCACCAGGACGCTGGTGGCCCCGTTGGCCAGCGGGCCGTAAGTGATGTAAGAGTGCCCGGTGATCCACCCGATGTCCGCCGTGCACCAGTACACGTCGTCGGGCTGGTGGTCGAACACCACTTTGAAGGTGGTGGCGGTGTAGAGCATGTAGCCGCTGACGGTGTGGAGAACTCCCTGCAGGCGAGACGAGAGGAGCTTCAGAGGAGCGAGGAGCGTTCATACGCAGAAATATGAGCAGGCTCCACGTGATCAAAACAGGAAGTCATCAAATGACCCCACAGTTATTCCACTTCCTCTTACTCCAAATACAAATATGAGCTGCAGTGTGGGTACCGCCCGTTTCCAGCAGATCTTAGTAGTTAAATGTGTGGAAGAAGCAGCTGGTGGAGGTGGGTGGAGGTGACGCTCGATAAAAGTTAACCTGAGGGTTCCCGATGGTTAGGGACAAATGCAATCGCATGGCAGGATGCTGTAAATGGACCAGGTGTGCCCCGCCCCTCCCTGTGGCAGCCGGGAGAGTCTCCAGCGCCCCTGATCTGGATGAGTCGGAGGAGATGATGGAAAGCTGGAACTTCACCTGCTGTCGATCCCTTCTAGCACAAACCCAAACATCTCCACTGTTTATTGTTGTGGCCATTTTTGATTTTGTTTATAAATTTTGTATTCATTTCTGTTTTTTCTTTAAAGTTGTAACAATATGCTGACCTAGTTTTTGTTATGTAAATTTGTAATTCATTTTATTTTTGGAAAGTGATTGGTTTATTAGCTTATGGACCCTCCCATTAATCAAGGGATTGCGAGCACCCTGGAGGCGTGTGGTAAAGATGGTTTTTTTGTTTGCCAAACGTCGGATGATTTGGCAAAAAATGATTTTTTGACCACTTTTTGAACTTGTTAAAGCAGATTAAGTTAACTTTCGTTTAATTTTAAGTTGTAAGAAGTTATTTGGTTGATTTCTGTTCATAATTTTCCACGAAATAAACACCATTTAGTTTTAAACGATGAAGTCAGAAGTTCTAAAACAAACCTGTTCTTGGACTTTCTTGGCGTTTGGAAAATAAAGGCCGTGACAGTTTATGCTTATAACATTCATGCCTCACTCTCCGGCTCACAGACACCCTGAACGAGTTACTGAAGCTCCGCCTGCTGCGGTGAGCAGGTGTGAAGGTGATGATGAAGGTGGGCTTTCCTCAGACACACTATGAGTATCTGAGCAGGACGCCTCATTAAGTGAGACGCAGGTGACCCACAGGTGTGTTTCCTCACCTTCGGCTTGCCGGTCGAGCCGCTGGTGTAGAGGATGAAGAGCGGGTCTTCAGAGTCGCACCACTCTGGTTCACACTCGTCTGAGACGCCACGCAGCAGAGCGTGCCAACACAGGTCCACCTCGGGGTTCCACGGCACCTGAACACACGCACACACACGTGAAACTGCCAAAGTCGTGCCTGAAACCTGGTCGATCGGCCTGTAAACATTCAGACGAGCGCCTGTAAAATCTAAGACACCAAACAGTTAGTCTGACACTCACACCTTCAAACTACTGAAGACAGCGAAGAAGAAGCAGCTGTGAATCTGAGAGAACAGAGCCACAGAGAGTTAGAGAGGCCACGCCCACTGGTTTCCTGCGTGTCCATCAGACCCCGGGCGACGCCAGCGTTTTTAAAAACCACACAAAGGAACCTGAAGCCGAGATATTAAAATATGTCCAACGATGAATTTAACATCAGCGACACGTTTCAGACGAAACAGCTGGGAGATTATCTGATAACTAACGAGGATCCGGAATAAAACGCTCCTCCCACGGAGCAGCAAAGGCTGCAGCTCTCTGGGGCAGGGTCGCGTTCCACCCGGGCACACGCGGCGGTTTAAACTACAGGGTTTCCATCTGGGAATGCCGAAGAAGAAAGCTGTGAACACTGAGCGGGTGGACTTTACATACGTACCAATGTTTGATCCTCAAAGTTCAATTTACAAAATAAATAAATATAAATTTTATTGTCTACGTTTCGTAAACTCAGTAAAAACCCAGCTCACTGACAGCACACCTGACGGAGCCAACACCACCTTCAGGTGACGTCTTCTATTCCAGCACCAAACACTGACCTGTGTTAAAGGTCCAGATGTGACTGCAAAAACATCTGGACTGTTGGACTATAAACGACCGACAGACATCTGAACTATGTTCTACTATGTAAATGCTTTAAAGTAAAGCTGTCAGAGCAGCGGACGTGAAGGACGAGTCGGCAACAATCGCTCCCATTACTCCCAGTGCTGCGGCTGCGTGGCCGCTTGGGTCCATCTCGTTTGCCTTTTTGAGCCAAAAACAATCCACTGACGAGCCGCTTTCACACAGGAAATCGACCCGGGTCTGATGTCACAGAGCTGCGGCTCCCACGATGCTGTTCTCGCGGTCGAACAGGTAGATACAGAGCTGACGGGTGAACGTCGAGTGGGCGGGGCCTCGGGTGGGTTCCAGCTAAATCTGCTCAGGTTTACATGCAGAGGAAAGAGGAGCAATTACCACCCTTGGACCTGAATCTTACCTGGCTGTCGCACAGGTAAGCTCTGGTGGACAGGTAAGTAGCGTGAAAACACAAGGCCCCGCCCGCATCTTGGTTAGCGAGGAAGAATCAGAGCTCTGTTTGTATCCAGAACTGGACCTGGTGTACCTCAAGGCTCTGGTTTGGGTCCTGCCTTGGTTGCAGTCTACATGTTGCCACTGGGCTCTATGTTCTCACGCTACAACCTTTCATTTCACGGTGTTGCAGACGACTTGCATCGATCTGCCTTTGAAAGCAGGGACAGACTCACTGCAGCTGTTATGCAGCTGACGTCAAACAGTGGATGGTTTCACAGTTTTTAAATTAAACAAAACAGAAGTTGTCATTATTGGTAACTGGACCAGGCCTCTCTTCATCGTCTCCAGTTGGTCCACAATGCAGCTGCTCGTCTGCTGACTGGCACTAAACTGAAGGAGCCTGTAACCCAGCGTTGGCCTCTCACTGGCTCCCTGTTCCTCACAGGATCCAAATCTTACTTTTTGTTTTTAAATCACAAACCGGACGAGCCCCTTCTCACCCGTCTGAGCTCCTGTTGGTTTATGCTCCAGGAAGAACCGTGAGGTCCAGGTCAGAACTAACCTTAACTACTCCTGGACTAAAGTGTGGTGGTGACAGAGGCTTCTCTGTGGCAGGACCCAGACTCTGCAACAGTCTTCCTCTTAATATTAGACCTGCACAAACACTAACACTTTAAATCATCACTAAAGACACATTTTATGGTCTGGCTTTTAACACACGTTGAACATTTTGGTTTTAACGGCCTTAGTTGTTGTTTTTATTGACTTGTTTTCCTATATTTCACTGCATCATTGTTGTGCATCTTATTTATTTTACACTGTTAAGCACTTTGTGCAGCATGAACTGTTGGTAATGTGCCATACAAATAAACCCGACCTTCACCGTTTCAACGTCACGTGTGTCAAAGTGTGAAACATCTGCACCAGATGTGTGATGACATCAGAGCAGCGATGCGGTTTATAACCCAGCCCACCTGATTACCCTGGGAAACAACGAGGGGCGGAGTCCTCCTGACATCTACCTGTGGTTCATGTATGTGTCGGTGACACCACCCATAGCTAACCACCGTCAGGCACTGCTGACTCGAGTCATCAATCGAGCGGTGCAAACAGCTTGGCGGGCTCACCTGAACCGAGTAAAAACCAAAGTACTCCGTCTGTCACTTTATCGTAGCGAGCGCCTCGTTCAGCGTGCACTCTCACTGAGGGATGGCTGAGTCATCGATTATAGTCTTCATCCGTGTCTCCGGATTTTATTTTCCGGACAAACGGAGCTCTGATTCTTCGGGACTCGCAGCGTTTAGAGGAGAGAAGCGTTACAGCAGGTTTATCAGACACGGAGTCGTCTCAGGGCGTGGACAACGCCCACAGGCGAGCGCTCGCCTCCGTCAGGACTCACAGGTGAAAGTGCACAACACGAGGAGTGTTTGTACAACAAAGAGAAAGTGTTAGTGTTAATCCACACTCAGAATTCACTTTTTATTCCAGCGAGCTTCAACAGTTCAGACAAAGATGCGACAGAAAGCAGCAGCACTTCCATCTTTGACGGGTTTCCTCTAAATGCAGGGCTGAATGATGCCATTATTTAATGTTCTCCAAATATTTAAAACTCATTTCAGATCTAAAGAAAATCTGTTTTTATTGGTTTAATCTGAACTGTCAAAAATCAGAGGAACAAACTGCTGCTGCAGGTAAAACAATAAATCAGCAACGAGAGCTTTTAAATCTTATCAGAGCTTTTGAATGGATGATGCCAAAAATGACTGAAAGCTTCCAAACGCTCAGTAAGACTTGAAGCTTTCGCTCTTATCACATTTATTGTTTCCGCTCCGCAGCAGCGATCTGCAAATTCTTCTCAGAGTGAAACTCCCTCTAAAACAAAGAGTCGAAGCAAAGATGTTATCGAGGGTCAGCTGTGAAAATACCTTTGGTACGGGACGCGTTTTCTTTACTCTGCCCGCCTGTTTTTCCTGCTGGATGGGGGGAAGATGGAGGAGGAGGAGGAGGAAGAGGAAGGAGAAGTAATGAGGGAAAAGGGTTATTGAAAAGGAAGAACACAAAGATGAAAATCAGGATCCCCAAAATAAAATCGTGACAGTGACGAAGTTTGAGATTTCAGATTTAACAGAACAAAACAGAAAAAGAAAGAAAAGTCAGCGAGAATCGTGCAGTTCCTCCAGTGTCCAGCAGGGGCAGTGAGTCACTCCCACTCACTTCCTGGTTTGGTTTCCCCTTTATAAAATTTTCAGAGCCAATTTATAATCAGGAATTTCCACAAAACTCAAACTCTGAACGACTACAACGGAGGTCCAATCAGACGGCTCAGTGGCTACCTCCATCTGCAACAGGAAACACCGCCTCCATCAGGTCAGAAGTTACAGGCAGACCTGATGGTGGCGGCGCTCGCAGTGACTCAGGTGAGGCAGACAAAACCTTCAGGTGTGTGGTTTACCTGCAGATCGGGGCACGGCCGTTTGGCGGGAGGCGACTGAGATCCCAGAATCCCCTCCGGTTCTTTGGACAGGTGCTTCAGCATGATACAGCGCCCGACCGGAAACCCTCTGCACAGACAGACACACATCCGTACGCGTCACTGTGACCTCACAAAGGCACGCAGCACCACCTAAACTCAAGGCAGGGGTGAGTAGATCCCACACTCTGCACTGTAATAGGAGCTCCCACCCATCAGTGTGTGCAGGCTCGATCATTCTCATGCAAACAATAAAAAGCACATTGATGCTGGAACAGCGATCACACACGTGAATCTATGGTGAAAAATCTACTTCACACCGAGCAGCAAGGTCTCACAGCACCAATCAGAGCACGAGGACCGACTCCACACCGCGATGGTGGAAGACAGACAACAGGTGATAGCAGCAGCGATGACATGCAGATACATAACCAGCCCAACACGGCTCGCTCTGCTGCAAGGAGCTGATAAGGAAAGCACAGGTATCAGCGGCGTGCTGCACGGCTCCGCTTTAATACAGAACGAGAGGGCAGCAACGTTACAGGTCACATGATTCCTGCCTTCATTTGTACTCAGTTCATAACAAAAAAAAAAAAAAAGACTCCTCCCACCTGACTGTCTCAGATTTGCCTAAATGAGAAGAGAACACCATCACCCTCAGCCGACAGTTCTATTCTGGCTGAGGATCTAAATCTCTTTTACGCCCGTTTTGATAGGGAGAACACCGACCCTGTCCTGTCCCCTCTCCCCTCAACCGACCCTGCTCCAGTCCTGAGCACTCATGAGCTGAGGCGTGTGTTCCGGAGCATTAACACCAGGAAGGCGGCCGGGCCAGATGGAGTGCTGGGCCGGGTGCTAAGAGACTGTGCTGCGGACCTGGCGGACGTCTTCACCTCTATATATAACACCTCGTTGTCCTGTTCACTGGTGCCATCCTGTTTCAAAGCAGCAACCATCGTTCCCATCCCAAAACAGTCAAATGTCACATGTCTGAACGATTTCAGACCTGTGGCACTCACCCCCATTCCCGCCAAATGCCTGGAGAGACTGGTCATTAAACACATCAGAGCTGCTTTTCCACCATCCCTGGACTCGCACCAGTTTGCATACAGGGAGAACCGGTCAACCGAGGATGCGATCGCCACAGTGCTGCACACATTACTGAAGCACTTGGAACACAGGAACACCTATGCACGGCTCCTCTTTGTAGACTACAGCTCGGCTTTTAATACCATCCGGCCATACAAACTCCGTCCCAAACTCCACCAACTGGGACTTAACTCCTCTCTGTGCAACTGGATTGTGGACTTCCTCACTAACCGTAGACAGAGTGTCAGAGTGGGTAAGAACACCTCTTCCACCCTTGTGGTCAACACCGGTGCCCCTCAGGGGTGTGTCCTGAGCCCTCTGCTATACACTCTCTTCACCCATGACTGTATTTCCTCCTGCGCGTCCAATCTCATTGTTAAGTTTGCCGATGACACTACAGTGCTCGGACTTATATCCAACAACGATGAGACAAACTACAGGACAGAGGTGCAACAACTAGAGTCATGGTGCCACGACAATAACTTGGTCTTAAACACCAAAAAGACCAAGGAGATCATTGTAGATTTCCGGAGGAAGGGTCATAACAACCATCTGCCTCTCTTCATTGGCAGTGAGGCGGTGGAGAGGGTGAGTAGTTTTAAATTCTTGGGGGTAACTGTGACCGAGGACCTGTCCTGGGGCAACCATATCACCTCAGTTGCACGGAAGGCCCAACAGCGCCTCTACTACCTGAGGAGACTGCGGAGCGCACACATTCCCAGATCTCTGATGTTGAACTTCTACAACTGTGCCATCAGCAGTGTTCTGACGTATGGATTTCTAGTGTGGTTCCCCAGCTGCACCAAGGCCGATCAGCAAGCACTCCAGCGGGTGGTGAAAGAAGCTGGCAGAATTATTGGAACAAGTCTGCCAGAGATTAGTAATATCTTCCCCACTCGCTGTCTGAGGAGGGTGCATAGTATCCTGCGGGACCAACATCACCCTGCGCGCCACCTTTTCCACCTGCTGCCCTCAGGGAGAAGGTACAGGTCTATACAGGCCAGAACATCCAGATTGGCCAACAGCCTGTATCCACAGGCTGTGAGGCTTCTGAACTCTCTGCCCCCCTCTCACGGACAATAACCATATCCAACTCTTTAATAGCACTGAACTGGTCTGCATTGGTGCATCATATCTTTATTCTCTTTCCCCCTCCTGCCCCCCCCCCTCTTTCTTAAATAGATAACTATCATATCTGACATCATATCTCACAGTACAATAATATTGTATGGGTTGCATTGTTGTACTTTGTCATGTTTCTCAGGTCTTTGTCTGAATTTCTTATGAACATTACTTGTCATGTTCTCATGTTGTTGCTAAGGATTGTCTTATTGCACTGGAGTCACACTGGGTTAAATATTTACACTTGGGTTTTAAGGGGTATTTATTATTTTCTTTATTATTGTATTTATGGGTTGTACGGAAGCTCCAAACGCAATTTCATTGTTCTCTGACAATGACAATAAATACTTAATAATAATAATAATAATAATGAGAACCTTTATTATGTGTGACATCATCAAACTGAGACACATCAGAGTCGAACAGCTCCGATAAAACGACGAGCTCGTCCTGCAGCTGCTACAATAAAGTTTAACACTCAGCAGGAAGTCGAGTCTGGAGGATCTGTGACACACTGCGTCACGCCGCTCTGCTGGGACCAACAGCAGCCACGGTTGGAGGGGGTGAAGTCGCTCTGATAGGCTAACACACCTGAGTGTGTGAGCATGTGTACATGTTTACATATCTTTGTGGGGACCAACAGCCCGTCCCCACGAGCTTGAAGACATTTTTGAGACTCAAAATGTGGTTTTAGTGTCAGGGTTACAGTTAGGTCATGGTTAGGCGTTCATGTCAATGACATGTCCTCACTAAGATATGACAACGTGTGTGTGTCTTACTTGTCTCTGCATTTCTGCAGCGCTTCATCAGCTAAGAGCTTCAGGTTGATCAGCTTATCTCCTCGATAGAAACCATCTACACAGAAAAGGAAAGATGATTTATCCTGCCGTCAGACCGGCCTCAGCAGCACAGACACGCACAGACACACACGCACACACAGACACAGACACACACACACGCACAGACACACACGCACGCACAGACACACACGCACGCACAGACACACACGCACGCACAGACACACACACACGCACAGACACATGGACACACGCACAGACACACACGCACGCACAGACACACACGCACAGACACATGGACACACACGCACGCACAGACACACACACACGCACAGACACGCACGCACAGACACACACACACGCACAGACACACACGCACAGACACACACGCACGCACAGACACACACACACGCACAGACACACACGCACAGACACACGCACAGACACACGCACAGACACACACACACACGCACACACACACGCACAGACACACACACACACGCACAGACACACGCACAGACACACACACACGCACAGACACACGCACAGACACACACGCACAGACACATGGACACACGCACAGACACACGCACAGACACACACGCACAGACACATGGACACACGCACAGACGCACGCACAGACACACACACACGCACAGACACACACGCACAGACACACACGCACGCACACACGCACGCACACACACGCACGGACACACGCACGGACACACGCACAGACACACGCACAGACACACACGCACGCACACACGCACGCACACACGCACGCACACACGCACGCGCACACACGCACAGACACACACGCACAGACACACGCACAGACACACACGCACAGACACACGCACAGACACACACGCACAGACACACGCACAGACACACGCACAGACACACGCACAGACACACACGCACGCACAGACACACACGCACGCACAGACACACACACACGCACAGACACACGCACACAGACACACGCACACAGACACACGCACACAGACACACGCACACAGACACACGCACAGACACAGACACACGCACAGACACACACACACACGCACAGACACACACACACGCACAGACACACGCACGCACAGACACACACGCGCACAGACACACACGCACGCACAGACACACACGCACGCACAGACACACACGCACGCACAGACACACACGCACGCACAGACACACATGCACACACACACACGCACGCACAGACACGCACGCACAGACACACGCACAGACACACACGCACAGACACACGCACAGACACACACGCACAGACACGCACGCACGCACAGACACGCACTCCATTAGCTGGATTACAACCTGGTTTCAGTAATCAGGGTTCAGACTGAGGACTCCTTCAGCTCAATGTCAGTAATAAATCTGCTTCAGTGCAGCAAAGAGCTGAAATCAGCATCCTCCATTAATCAGTCGAACCCTTCCGTGTTGGCCCGTCAGCTGATCAGATATGCTCTGCGTGGTTTCTGTACGCTGCTGCTGCGTCACTCGAGCACACAGACCCCGACAGCCAAAGCTGTGACATCAGACTGGTGGAGCTCAGCTTTCACTGCAGCTCCATCAGCGAGTCACTCCCCATGTGCTTCACCTTCAGTCTGATCCTCGTCACTACAGCCAATCACTCTCCCTTCCAGCAGAACTGATGGGAAATGCTTTGCTTTACGCAGCAGCGCCTGTGATGGTCACAGGTTAACTTTAGCTTTACTGTAAGATCCCAGCTTTAACAATCCTCAGCGCCTAGTGTAAGGACGGATCCTTCCTCGCAATAACGTGCACACGGATTAACAAAGCATCAACTCTGCAGCTACGTCTGCAGCTACGCCTGCACCGGTTTACCGAACCTCCACCTGTGCCGGTCAAAGTTAACGGCAGCCACAGAGGCACCGGGCCTCATGATCTGCTTACAGGATGAATGAGTGTGTGTGGCTAATCCAGCTAATAAGACTGATTATTGGCCCCAACTCAGCACCTCGGCCAGCGCCTCTCTTCACCGCCACGTCCAGCTTGGTGGGTGAAACGCGTGTGCACGCTGCATAAAAGGTGAAAGCGTGAACTCAAAGGTGCACGTTTGGTATGAGATCATCAGGACGAATAAACGAGCAACATAAACGCTCCACCCTGACGCCGCGAGCGTCACGGCTCCACCTCTGGGTGAAGACAGAGATCGATAAAGATGGAATGATTGGCGTGAGCAGCTTCTCCAGCTCTGGGACGTTTCGTTGGTCTGATCTCGCTCCCCAGTTAACTCGGGCATTTCACCTTTTTTACAACCCACGAGTAGCTTATTGTCCAACCAAAGGAGGTCAGAGGTCAAGGTCAGACTCAACACTGCTACCACCTCCCTGCAGGTTTATGGATATCTTTAATGAGCGGGAACTTGTTGCAGGTGCGTTGTGCAGGTGTGTGAGGCTGACCTGCAGTGATGAGCAGACAGCACTGAGAGTCCACGATCCTCTCACACAGAGACTCTGCAGAGAAACCTGCAAACTGAGAGCAGCAGACCAGCGTTAGCCTCCATCTTTAACTCAAACCACCGTGTTCACGGGCGTCTGCAGCTCACCACGATGGAGTGGACCGCTCCGATGCGTACGCACGCCAACATGGCGACCACCAGTTCGACCACCATGGGCATGTATATGGACACGCGGTCGCCCTTCTTCACGCCTGGAGACAAAAAAGAGAAGCGAGCAGGATTTATGACTCGATCCAAATATCTGAGCACATAAAACCATCGTGAACGAAACCTTTCACTTCATAGAGAGCTGAGAGGGGGCGGTGCCAGCGAGCAGATGACTCACCCTGAGCTTTCAGGACGTTGGCGAACTGACAGACTCTCTGCAGCAGCTCCCTGTAGGTCACCGTCAGCTCGTCGCCGGGGTCGTTGCCCTCCCTGAAATCAGCAGTCAACACATGTATTAAAAACAAACAACAAGATGTAAGGTTTCCTCACATCTCGATGCTTTCGTCCTCCGAGAGCCGATGACCTTCGGATCAGGAAACGCATCACTAACACGCGACGCTGGGCCTGTCACACGAGCTGATGAGCTCTACGGTCACTTTCCTGATTAAAGGCTCTGCTGCAGCTCTTTGTGCCCTCCAACGTCCGTCACATCGATTTCTGTGTTTGCGACCAAAATCTTTGTTTCTGGTTTGTGTTGCACTGTTTTAAGCTCAGAGATCAGTGACTGCATACACACAACTTCCACACAATCATAGGGTGTAATTGTTAGCATTCAGAGCTGCCCGGCGGCTGCTGAGCAGCCTCTGCGATGCGTTCCTGAGGCCACAAAGCTGAGAGGAAGTTACAGTGAGCGTCGGCGGGAGACTCCATGATGCACAGGAGTCGTTCAGGATCAAACCCTGAGCAGTCTCTCCTCTAGCTAATGTTAGCCAATGCTAGCTCGGCTAAGCTGGCTGCTGGTTTCACATCATTTCAAATCAGCCAAAGTTAAAAACCGTCACTGGATTCACGCAGCGCGGCGCCAAAGAGCAGCAGAGGCGTGATACTCAGAGAACAGTCAGGCTGATAACGGTCACTGCTGTTACTACGTGACAGAAATCTGCACTTTGTGTCTGTTTGATTCAGTTTTCCACTGAACGTTCCCAGAGGTTAAAGTAACTGAGGGCCATCAACGACTTCATCAGGCCTCTGTGCAGGAAAACACTGATGTTTATGGTTCACGCTCTCTCAGAACAGGAGGTCACGTCCATCCAGCAGCACACTCGTGTACACCGGGGAATAAGGTCAGCCTCCATGTAACGACCAACCAGAGCAGAAATTTGGGCAACTTCTCAGAATTAACCGGTTTCCTCATATTTATAGATCCTGAAGGAGCCACACTGCGTTTTGGTGAAACTAATGATTGAATGACCTTTTACCCCAGACTGGACAAACGGCTTTTGGTGTTCCTTTAAGAAAAACAACTCACAAACCAACCAGAGCAGAAACTTCAAGTCTTGGCACAGACGCCTTTCAGGTTGAGCAATCTTCACATTGTTGAAGTTGCCTCATGAAAACTTTCTGCTTTTTCACAACACCGCGTCATTCTGGCCGTTTCAGGAACTTGCAACAGCGACTCTCGAGGTCACATCCTCCCTCCCTGTCCTGCAGACGCGTGCAGTTTGCAGGGATGAGATGAAGCCTTTACAGCAGACAGAGGCGGACGAGCTGCGACAGCTCTGCCTCTGCAGATTATTGAAGCCCGGGCAGCTCGCCGGGCAGCTCGCCGGGCAGCTCGCCGGGCAGCTCGCCGGGCAGCTCGCCGGGCAGCGTTGCAGGCTGCAGACAGAATAATGTGGCTCAGATCCCACGTGGACAAACTCGACTACAAACCAGCACCGAAAAACTGCAACTACAACCTCACACGCCTGCAGATATACACACACAGGCGCCCCGCTCACCCTCCTTTTAGATACACCGACATCGCCTCATTTACACACCTGCTGTCCACGCTGCCTGGACGCCGGTGAATCATTTCTCAGCTAGTTCAGTTCACTAACTCCAAACTGGAACCAGCCCAGAACGTCACTCTGTTCAGTTTAGTGCAGCTGCTTTCATTAGACCTGAAACTGTTTGACTGCTGTTCGGAGCGCAGATGAAATTTGGCACAAACCAGGATTGAGGTTTATTTTTAAAAATTCATACATCTAAAAATAAGTTACATACATTTCAGATCAAAGGCTGATTTTACAGTGAGGTGTGAAAATTTGTGTCAGTTTTACTTTCATAGTGTTGAACTTACAAACTTTACAAAGAAAACGTTTCTTTCACAACAGGAAACTAACACTAAACACATTTCAGCTTCTTTCTAGAGCTTCGTGTTTGCCATAAGAATTACGTTACGCTCGGCGGTGAAAAGTTGCATAAATTTGACACGTTTCAGGTGTAAATGTGCTTCTTCTGGCTCTCGCTCGTTTGTCGTCCAGTACGGACTGGCATCAGCTGCACAACCAGAACCTCAGCAGCAACTGGGATCCCAATCTGCCTCTGTCTGCAGCAGCGAGGGGCGTTTCAACACTGCTGCGTGCGCGTGCATGCGCGTGTGATGGTGGGAGGGCCGCTCACATATCTGAACGGTCTCTGTGACTCGCCTGCTGCTCTCAGCTGATTGGGACTCACAGAATGCAGCTGTGCTGAGGTCCTGACCTCTGCAGGCACTTCCAGGCTGATACCCGAGCTGCCGGGTCCGCGTGCCCGCCGTCGGGCTCACGTCCCTCTGGCGTGACTGATTGTGTGGAGGTGCTGGGCCATTTATAGCACCACCACATTAACACTTTCAGAGCTGCACACGTGTCTGTTTGTGCATTTTAACGCTTACAGGAGTCTCAGCAAGCAGTTACAGCACGACCAGAAAACACCTCTGATATTATGTTTTAAATTTGAGCCACGTCGTTTAATTAGATCGTTAAACGGGACTGCACACGTTCTCGAGCAGCAGCAGCTAATCTGATGTTAACTTCTTCAGTGTTTAACAAGCTAACGCACACACTCTGGAAGCAAACACGCCAACAAAAGGTCATGGCGCTTCTTAGCCCAGTCATCACACCAGCCTGTGTTAGAGGAGCACGCACACACACACACCTATAAATACACAACAGTGTTGGATTTATTTTCAACACTTGGCTCAAACGTCACTGAGACTCCAGGAGCTGTGAGGAGGTTTTTCACTGTCTCACAAAGATCAGACTCAGCCACTCTGGGTCCTCTCCCCACTCAGGTGGGGTCTCACGCTCTGAGGAAAGAAGGTCATTACAGGAAAAGGCCAAAAACCCTTAAAATCTGCGGAGCTTCGACTCCATAACCAGCGCTGAAACGACCCTGATAAAAACATTAAAATATATTATATTAGCTCCGCCTTGTTAAAGCAAGCTACAGGTGGGTGGAGCCTCTGACATCAGGGACGTCAAACCTTCTCTCACCCCAACCAATCAGAGCAGATGGCCCCGCCCCTCCCTGAGCCTGGTTCAGTCGGAGGTTTCTTCCTGTTAAAAGGGAGTTTTTCCTTCCCACTGTCGCCAAAGTGCTTGCTCATAGGGGGTCATATGATTGTTGGGGGTTTTCTCTGTATCACCTTGAGGCGACTGTTGTTGTATAAATAAAACTAAATTGAAAGAAACTGAAGTCAAGCCTGGAGTTTTAAAAACATGACATGTTAGACTCGCTTCTCTCTGATTTGTTATTAATGCCTGAGCATTTTCAGTTTAAATCCTCTAAAACAAACTGAGAGGTCAGTGATTTATGTGACAGGTTTAATGCTTCCTGCAGGGATTTCTCTCTGCTGCAGGCAGCCCACAGGTAATTCAGCTCTGACACGGGAACAGAGATGTCGAGTCTTAAAGGTGATCAGCTGCACTCGTGTGGAAACATTTTATTACTTCGAGCATTAATCAATAACCAGATTAATCTGTTTGATGACGCTCAGCAAACTTTGGACTGAACCTTCTGGATGCTTTCCAGAGATTGGTGGATAAAAGCCCTCCAGGCCTCTCCAGTGATCTGCTGCTGCTTTCAGAAGCTCGCTCTAACAGCTCTGCTCACAGCATCCACTCCTCTGTGACCACAGGACAGTGACGCAACGATGAAAGGAAGCCTGAGAGGACAGAGCTGGCTTATCTAAAATGCGATTTATGTTCAAGTCTCTCAGACTTAAATCATTTTTATTCTGACATGATGAAACATTTTCTTCTTCCTCAGGCTGTGAGCTTCAGTGACGTCACTCATTTTAGATTCATGGTTGATAAACCAAACCACACAATCTGTTTATGAGAGACGGAGACAAAGGAGAGGACGGCGGTGTACCATGTGCCCGTGCTCAGTCCTGCTACTGTTAGTGTTGTATCAGCCCCAAGAACGAATGGCTGGCTTGGACATGACAGTCAAAGTTCAAAGGTCGTGAGAACAAGATGCAGCTACTCAGAGGCCAAAAGCATTTTTAATATTTTTATATATTTGAGCCTGTTGTTTATATTTTTCCAGAATCTTTTTTTTTTTTTTTTTTTTAAATATGAGCTTTTATTACATATTATTTCTATGTAAGTGTTATTTTATTCGTCGAGTTCCTGTATTATCATCATTTTTAACTCATTGCTCTGATTAAGCTATTCCAGTTGTGTTTAATGTTTTGGCGTCTGTAACACAAATGTGGGATAAAGTCGCTCCTCATTGGGCGAAGCGCCTGTGTGCTGGCTCACTGTAGCAACCAAACAGCAGTCACACCTTTGCTTTGTGCCAGTGCAGGTAAGACTGATGGAGAAACTCGGGTCTGTTTGGCTTTATGCACACCTGAGATTCACGATGTCGCCCCCACCCGTGAACCAGCCTCCGCCTGCACGTGTCTGCCGGGGTCAGGGACTGGAGTCGCGCCTCTCTGTCCTCAGGGCGGACGAGCAGACTCAGCTGAAACGCCGAGTGTGAGTTCAGAGGGAGAGTCCTGCTGGCCCGACAACCTTCATGAGATGAAACTGGTTTTTGTTCTCCAGCTGTTTACCCCGACTCACCAGTTTACAGGACCCAGTGATAAGAACACAGCTAACAGTGCTAATTTTATTTTAGTTATTTATGGGGGTTTTTTCTCTTGATCAGAGTAAACACACACACACACACACACACACACACACCCTCCATAACATAGATCTGCTGAAATCACACAAACACACTGACCAGAAGAAGGCGACTTTATCGGCGAGCTTCTTCTCGTGGACGTTGCGGTCGAGCAGGTTGTAGCAGATGTTGGTGGACGCTCCCTCCATGCACTTGATGTAGATTTCTCCTTTGGTCACATCAAAGTTGTAGTCGAGGAACTGACCCGTGTGCTTGGTCTTCCAGAAGAAGTCCTTAGCAACGTCGCCCCAGAACTCTGCGGGACAGGAAGTGAGAGCGTTCAGAGGGAGACGCATCAGTTTGCACATGAACTGTACGACTATTACAACAACAACAACAATAATAAACAGTAAATAAACATGGTGTTGCGTTTCCTTCAGTTACACACCACACACGCATCTTCCATCACCACCAGCATCACGCAGTCTGTGACATCATCGTTAGCGTGGAAATACCAATGTACCCTTACACTGTATTATTACTGCAGTAACATCCTGGTACTAGAGCTGCACGATTAATCGTTAGAAAATCGCGATCTCTTCATACTTATGTGCGATCTCATTTCCAAATGACAACGATTTAAAAAAAAAAAAAAAAAAAAAAAAAAAAGGACGACGATTGTACCGCATTTTGATCCGGGACGTAATCTGCATGAAAACAAGCGCTCACTCTTCCTGCTCAACAAATGACAAGGGCGGAGCCTTATACCACGTGATACAGAAGCTGGCTGCTAAAATTAGCAGGGAAAAAACAACGGAGAGCAGGTCAGGGATGACGAGAAAGTGACAGGAGAAAATCCGTCCCGGTCAACCACCCAAACATCAATAACGGGAACCTTACAGCGCTTCCCCATACCCGTCGACCTCCCGCAGGCACAAAGAAATTACGGAGGCTATCACTTATCACCTGACCAAAGATATGGCTCCATCAACACTGTGCAAAACCAGGGATTTAGGAAAATGATCAACAGCCTAGACAAACGCTACACAGTGCCGTCCCGCAACTATTTTTCTATTGTTGCACTACCTGCTCTATACACGCAGCGTCGAGCAACGGTGGAGACGGAATTTCAAGCAGTACAACATTTTGCGGCAACGACAAAACGTGAGACATTTGTTGTTTTTATGTTTATTTATTGTTTTTATGTTCAGTCTCAACTGTTACGAAGTTGATGTGCAGTTAATAAGTGCAATAAATATTTATACTGGAAAAGAAAATCGTGAGAGAATCGTGATCTCAATTCTAAGCCAAAAAATCGTGATTCTCATTTTATGCAAAATCGTGGAGCCCTACCTGGTACCATTTATTATTCTCTTTGTTGTATCACATAATTGCGTGGTTACATTATAACCGCCGTGTTACAGTATTTTACGTCCTGTTGTTCTCCCTGAGGACAGTTTATGTTCCAAGTACAGAGTTTATGCTCGTTACAAATACAGTTCATATTAAATATGTCTACCCTCCTGACGCACTGCTCTGATGTGTTTACAGTTTGTTTTTAAAACACACACACACACACACACACACACACACTCCTGAAAAGGTGTCGCTTACAGCAGAGCCTATAAACACAGCCAGCTTTAATCACTGTTAATAATCAACCAGCTCAGGTTAAACAGTTTAACAGCTGCTGCTGCAGCCAGACGCCGCTTTGCAAAGTTTTCCTCTAAAAACTGTCATCTGTGACGTGCATGAAGCCTGCAGCACAGACCGGCTGATATCATGCTTTACACACCTCCCTCCAGGAAACCACCTGAGCAGGTAAAACTACTTCCTTACTGCCACCAAACTAAAATAATCTCAAAGTTCATGTCTATGGGTTACACTAAACTACACTTATTACAAACAGAACAGCAAAACTTTCTTTCAAGTCACAAAGAGAAGTTTCATGTTATTTTTGCCCAAGCAGTCATTTAGCTTATGAAACAGAACAAAGATGACATGAGTCCAGAAATATTCAGTCTGATGAAAAAAGAAAAAGGTCCTGAAAACTGGAGTATTTCATCCAGAGAACTGGTGACATGTGGATTTTTAAAATGCTGCTCATTTCCAGCTCATTGGTTTTATTCTTGGACTCAGCTGAGCAGCTTTGCGTGATTTTATGTGACACTCTGCTACTTCGTCTCTTTTTGCTACATGTTTAATTTTATAGATACTGAACCTTTTCAGCTTCTTCGGCCTATTGGTATCAAAGTTGTTTCCCATTACAATAAATGGATTACATAAATGCTTGGATCATTCATTTTCACCCTAACTAAACTTTGACGGCTTTAACAGCAGCCTGCGTAGCCATGATGCCAACACGCTGTTGTGTTTCCAGAGGTGACCACATGTGGATGAGAGGGTGGAGTCAAAGGTATCACCAAATGCTGTGCAGTCACCAAGCTGCATCCTTGGACCGTATTAGTGCATCAACCTGGAGCACCGCCTTCTCAGATGGTCTGTTAGTGCAGTGACCTCACAGCAGACATTACTGGTCACATGATGTCATTACAAAGCTCCAAAAGGCTCCAACAGCACAAACACGATCCAGAGGTCCAGTTCTGGGACTATGGGTACCGACTCAATGCTGGCGCCTCCGCTGGTCGCTAGAGGAACTGCAGCTTTCACACCCACAATCTTGTGTTTCTTTTTGTATTTAATCCATTTCATCTTTTAAAAACTTGGATTTGTGGTTTTCAGCTAACTGGTAAGACTAAATTGGTCTCCATGGTCTCTGGCTATGATGTCACTGCACCTGCCTGATCGCTTGAATCCAAACCAAAGAGCGGAAAATGTCACAGATCAAAGGAGAGCACAGAGGGCACGCGCAGGGAGCTGTGCATCTGTACATGAAGACAGGTCTACACTCCATCCCCGTGCGCGTGCACTCCGGGACTATCTGCACCTGCCCATTCACACTTTATAAGTTTAGCTGACTCTACGATGACGTTTCTGCACTTCTGCTTTAACCCTGACCCATCACCTGTGTCACCTGGGGTCGCAGGTGTCGTCTTTGCTACCTGAGCTGCCGTTTTGAGGAGACTCACCGTCCGGGTTGTCCACGGACTTCATGTAGAGCTCTCTGTACTTGTCGAAACTCGGGACGTGAGCCTCCTTCAGCTCCTCGGAGCCGTGGAACACGTTCTCCTGCGGGGGCTTGTCAGGGATCATGTCTGAAACTCGAGCCGTGAGCTCAGCTTCCAGAAGAAACAACGGATCTAGCGGGCAGGTGTCCTTCAGCTGCAATTAATGAATGGTTGCTACGAGGCTAGCAGGGTGCCAGCTAACGGCTAGCAGCAAAGTTCATTTAGACTTCCTTGTTCTGCAGGAGCTTTTTTTGTTGAGCTTCCGCTCAGACTTTGTGTGCAGAAGTCGAGCTTGGACCGTAAACTCGCAGGTGCGTCTGTAAACCGGATCCCAGGTGAGTGTGGGTGCAGCTCCCGTGGACTCTGTCCGCTCCTCTCGAGGAAAGTCCTGCAGATCGGACACGGAGCAGCTAACAGGCTAACGCGCTGAGCTAACAGCCTTCAGAAGAAAGAGAATTCACACGCGTGCGCAGAAGATTCCTCCCGCTTCAGCGTGTAAAGTGTGTTCTGGATAAATGTGGGCAGCAGTTGGTCCTCTGGCCGAGCAGAGCCTGTGTGGACTCTCCGGAGGAGCCGCTGAGAGGGTTTCGTCTCTGCGCTGACAGGTCGCAGCTCCTTCTTTTTCTTCTTCTGCTCCAGGAAAGCGTGTGGCGCTGAGCGCTGTTTGGCTCCAGGGGCAGCCAATCAGAGATCAGCGCTGATTCGCGGACTCACGGAACTGTAGGAATTTACAGTGCTAACAATAATAAACAGGGCTGATGCTGCATTCAAGTGCTTCTCACATAGGGTTTAAGATAGTAAAAGTTTTGTTTATTCAATTTTGGCTCAGTCTCGGTACTGTGCAAAAGTCTTGAACTTACATTGTGCTGGGAAAATGAGAAATAGGTAAAGCGATGGATGGAAATCCAGTTTAGAAGCCAAAAACAGAATTTATGTGATTCTAATGACCGTCAAGTCGGACAGATGGTGTTGCACGGTGAATCCAACTCTTATAGAACTTTTTCGTGTTCAATCCATGCGTTTTAGCAAGAATTCAACAACAGTGGCTGAAATGCAGCCCAGACTGAGCCTCCAGGGGTGTTTACAGGCGGCTGTGGACTTTCACTGTTGTTCCTCCATACACACTAACCATGACATTGATGCATCAGTCCACCAGGGCTGGTCCATTGATTTTGATCAGGCTAGTTCTCAGCCTTTCTGACTTCCTGACAGACGCCCTTCCATTGAGGCCTCTTCTGATGAGGTTTCGGTGAACAGCGGACGATCAGCTGAAGGTCCAGATCATCTCTCAGCTCCTGTGTCGGGTCTTTTTCTTTTTATTAAGGACGTGACTTTCAGGCACCGATCATCTGCTGTAGAGTTTTTAGGCCTCACACTTTGATTTCTTAAGGACGCTCCATACTGAGATATCCCAGGTTAACAGCTAACAGAGAATCACCTGTGGGTGTAAAAATACAATTTCCTCCCAGACTGTTATCTTTGTAAATGTTTGACTTCATTCTCAGAAAATCTACTTATTTTCACAACTTGTCTCCAACATTTTGTTTTATTGCCTAAAATGTTACTAATACCCAACCATAAGTTTACCTGTGACAGAGCTTCATCCTTAGAATTACTCAAATATATTTTGCAATTCCAGAAGCGGAAGTGAATGGAAGGGTGGTGTTTTGAGGCTAGTTTCATTTTTCCTTAGATTATCGATAACTGTCCAATGCTGCACTCTTGTGGGCACAGCTGTGTATTACAGCAGTTATTGATCCTCATGGAAGAGAAAAATCTTTAATTATACATTTATCACTCAGTCTCCTCCTAATCAGAGTTTTTATTCTGTAGGATGATGAGCGGTGGCTCGACAGAGCTCTGACTCTTTGTCAGCCTGGCTACAGAGCTGAAGAGAAACCTGGGGTTGTTCTTATTTTCTTCAATCAGTGATGAATAGTAAGCTGTTCTGGCTTTGTGGAGGGCTTTCTTATAAAGCAGCAAACTATTTCTCCAGGATAAATGATGATCCTCTAAATTTGTGACACGCCATTTCCTCTCCAGATTACGAGTCGTCTGCTTTAGGCTACGTGTTTGAGAATTATACCACGGAGTCAGGTACTTCTGATTAGAGACCTTAGTTTTCACAGGAGCTACAGTATCCAGAGTCGTACGTAGTGAGGAGGTGAAATTATTAACAAGATAATCGACCTCTGTTGGAGTAGCGTTCAGATAGCTGCTCTGCTCTGTGTTGGTACAGGGCATTGAAGATGATAACAGTGGGTGGATTATATTCTTAAACTTAGTTACAGCGCTTTCAGAAAGACATCTACTGTGATAAAATCTACTCTCCACTGCTGCGTAATCAATTATTGTAAATGTAAATGTTATCAGGATATTATACTGTAATCGGCTCACCAGCCACTTTATTAGGTACACCTTGGTAGTAATGGGCTGGACCCCCTTTAATACTTCATGGCTCAGATTCAACAATATATTCTGGTGACATGACATCATCATGACATCATCATACAGCTGCAGCACCCATAATGAGAATCTCCTGACCATCCCAAAGCTGCTCTGCTGATCTGTGACTGCGGAGGTCGTCCGAGGACAGCGAACTAATCGTCATGGTGAGAAAACCTGTTTGGTCTTAGCTTTGAGATGTCGGAAATCTGGGATTCATAGAGTATTCCGATGACGCCGTCACAAGCCATCAGCAACCACCCCTGGGTAGGCTTAAACGATGCTCGGCTGGTCCTGAAACCCCCCAGCAGCAACCTGAACACGGACGCTCTCGTGACGTTCACACCACAGTGCATAAACACTACAAAGCTTTCCTCCAGTTAAACCAAGGCCAGCTTCAGGTGGTGGCTGTGGAGACCTTTACTAACACATGTACATTTTTGGCCTTTAAGGATTCAAGATCTTTGTGATTATCAGCGTTAACTGAGAATCGAACCTGAAACATATCTGTAGCTCATCATCATCCACTCACAGACAGCTGCTGACAGAGCAGAAAGAGCCTCGTAGTCTCAGAGCTCACATCAGCAGCTGGAAGCTTAGAGGCACATCTGGGAAGAGAGCAGAGGAGTGAGCTCAGCTCCTGCTGTGACTCACACCATCGCTGCTTCAGGAGAACATCTGGACCTCCTGCAGATGTTAGACTCAAAATCCAGCAGACAAAAAAAACCCATCATGCTGTCAGCTTTGCTGCCTCTCTGAGTGGGAGTGGTTTTTAACAAACACCTGAAGGATTGTTTTCCTGTCATCGCCAAGTTGGAGCGCGATTCTGTGGAAAGGAGGAAAAACAGCCGACTCAGGCGTGGAAATACTGTTTTATTGTCTGTACGAAACTTTATTAAAGAAGTATAACAAACACAGAGAGAAGCCCGGACAGAGAAGACTCGGGTGGCGCTTGGCCCGCGGCGTGCACGCTTATCGGCACAGACCGTTAAAAGGGGAGAGAGGTCAGAGGTCAGTCAAGCATCATTACCTTTAAAGCGAGTATTTCCCTTCGCTCAGACACGTTCTGTACCACAGTCAGACATGAAACACCACCACAGTCCTTCTAACACTTACAGTGACACACTTATTATCGTTCAAGCAGACCGCAGTCCGCGTTCAGACGTGAAAAAAACCGGCCGACTGTCCGAAACTCTCAGCACAAAGACAGAAGCGCCGTTAACCTGGTCACCTGACGTTGGCAGTGCCGAGGAAGTAACGCTGCTCTTCCACCAGCGTGATGCTGGGACCTCACCCTCAGAGGTTCTCCAAGAACAGAGCAGCTGTGTGTCCAGGTGAAGATGCTCCGTACCAGCTCTGGATTGGCTACTGGGACCACAGGGGAGGAAGAATAGAACCATTACCTCTTTTCTACCAACTCTGTGCTGCTGAGAGCCCAACATGGCGGAGGGTCACCGGCTGAAGAAGACGTTTATGCTACTGAAGACAGCGGTAAGTGTGGACGCAGCAATGCCGCCATGCTGTTCCTGTTTTGGTTCAACATCAAATAGCTCAGACGAGCATTTTTAGACCAAACCCAAAGCTCACTTCCTGCTCCTCTAATCCCCTCAAAAAAAGATTGACACAGAAAGTCACAGTTTCACGCCGACGTGTCGTTTTTTTCCTAACAGTTCAGAGCTTCGTGTGAATTTTACTGAAGGGTTTTACTGGTTTGGAGGGGCGGGTCTTAATGGGGTCAGCACCTCGAACTTCCCCTGAGAGCATCAACTCACTACATGACAGACTGAGACACTGCACTGAGAGCAGTGGACGCTGCTGACGTCGTCTCTAGGGAAGCTCCGCCTCCAGTTCCTCACGCCACCAGCTTTAACGTGACGCCAGCAAAAGTTTCAACAAATTCATTCGGACAAACGTGCCAAAATAAAGTTCACGTAAAGTTTAATGTTTAATTGTCTTCACCCCCACCCATCTCCACCACCTCTGCCTGGCTGTCAGGGCTTCTGATCCAGCCTGTTTTAACTCCGCCCACTCGTCACTATGACGGAGCTAAACGGCACACGCAAAAAATAAAATTAGGAAAAAAATGCAAACAAATAAAAAAAGTTCTTTGATTTTTTTAAAGAATGCAGAAATGTCTCTTTCCAGAAAGAAACCCAAATCCACACTCGGGTCCCTCCGCCCGTGAGAGAGCTGTAACCGGCGGATGGAGACGGCAGAGGGAAATAGTTCCTGCATAAAACGGCTCACGAGTGCCTTTTCTTTTGCGTGGTTCACATTCTTCTGGAAAGAGACATCCCTGCAGAGCTTTCAAACCTGCTTTTGTGCCTTTATGAACTTTCACATCAGTCGCATTAATCAGAAGCCAGACTACAACTTAAACTAGGAGACTACTTCAGTTTTCCTCCTCAGGTCCGAAAGCAATACGTGCTGCAGCACAGACCAAATAACTAGCCGGTAACCCCACCACGAGGCTCCGAGGCTCCGCCCGCTCTTCCAGAAAATACATTCTGAAAAAGATGGAGAAATGAAAAGATCGGAGACGCTGAAGGCAACAAGCAGGAGAGCGGACCGAGCCTCAGCCGGACACTTTTGGGAGCGTTTGATGGAAGACGGACGCCGAGCGTTTCCCCACGACTGACAGTAAACGCACAAACAGTGCGCGCGCGCGCACACACACACACACACACACACACACACACACACAGTAAAGAAAGATTAAGGCCATCGATGGAACATTTCAGAAACTGGGCTCCAGTCAGACCCACGACAGAGCGCTGCAGGGACGCGTATGCAGACTCGCAGTGATTCCCACGCGCTTCCTTCAGCACGCTAAGCAATACGCTTAAACCCCGACGCAGGACACGAGCCGAACTTTAACAGGAAGCGTCCGCAGACAGACCCAATCGGCCGCGAGCCCGAAGGAGCCGGACAGGCTTTTAACCCGCGCGCGCAGAGATTGAAGACGAGCTGACTGCAGTGCAAACCAAAGAGGGGGTCGTTTAAGGTTACAGCGAGTGCATCAGAGGGGCGGAGTCAGTGACAGCACAGCCTGAGGGTGGAGGTACCCCACCCTCTGCCCCAGCTGCTCAGTCGGGTTTCGGCTCGGAGCGCACAGCATTTGGATTTTCCGTGATGTGTAAGGGCCGCTGCAGGAAACAGACAACACAATCTGGTTTGGTTCTTTTTTACTAAACATTGGTGTGTTGATCAGAAGGCTGCCAAACGCAAACACGTCCTGCAGTTTGTTAGGAAGCCTGACGTGTCCGATGTGCTACAAGGAACATTTTCAGTGTGAGGGAAAAATCTCTGCGCTGACGTGGCTGCGATCAGAAAGGTGAACAACATGTGCCAAACACAAAAACACAACCAGTGGAGAGAGGTGGGAGGCGTGAAGAACAGGAGCATCAATTTACAAAAGCTCAGCACAAATAAAGATGGTGGAAGAAGGCCAGCAGACGAGCCGGCGGCGCCGCGTCCCAGACTAAACCTGCACAAACCCTCAGCGGGTTCGCTCGGAATGTGTCGGGATTAGTTTGGGAAGTCGGCCGGGTCTGCGGAGGAGGATCTCCACGTTTCATTTCAAACACACACACAGACAGACACACACACACACACACAGAGAACATCATCACCGTGTTTTCAAATCAAAGTTCGTTACAAACACCAGATATGTTTGTTGGCACCATCCGGTTTTGGGAAAGATGGAGTAACAGGGGAGAGGCGGGGCCGAGGCTTCGCGGTAAAGGATGTTTGTCGAAGGTGAGACGAAGGAGAAGTCCAGCAGGTACTTTTGGGGGGTGGGGGGGTGGGGGGGGGTGTCAAGCTGAGACCGGGTTCGGCGCTGGATATAAAAACCAAAGGCTCGGCTTGATCGGGGTGTGGAGGCGGGTTGGTGGGCGAGGACGTCTACGAGCAACGTTGCTGCAGTCTTGAATATTAAAACTCCTCCTGCTCCTCAGCGTCCGGTATGACGAAGCCCTCCTGGAGACAAACGCAGACGGGACACAGTTTTAGGCTCAGCACGAAATGTCACTTCCTGTTTGCACTACAAACCAATCATGTGCCGTGCTGCATTATATCAAATGAAAGTGTGTGTGTGTCCAGTGAAGAAGCACTTTTTAAATGTGTTTACAGTCAAAGTGCAGACGTGCGTTTAGGATCCTTCCCGAGGAGCTTTTGGAAGTTTTGGGATCGCCTGCGGCCGACAGCCACAAACCACACAAACGAGTTCAAGCATTTAAAAAACAACAACATTAATCTGCATAAAAAACAATAATGATACATGTGTGTAAATGAAGCAGCAGCGTGGGAGGCTGACACAGTGAGCTGCATGCCTCTGCAAGAATCCACAGCAGCTGTTCACACTGCAACAAATGGCACTTCCTGTGAGGAACACGGAGCGCATTTCAGCCAATCAGGTGTGAGGGATGTCTGGTGTGTCATATCTGAGCTGCAGAGTAAAAATGGATCCTCCGGTTCTGTAATTTAACCACGTGATTCATGAATTATTGACAGCTAATCACTCACGTCTGTGGCGTAGAGGATGTCGACGATCCTCTGCAGCGTCGGGTCGCCCTCGCCTTCCTTCTCCTGGCAGATCAGCTCGATGTTCCTCAGCTTTCCAAAATAAAAGTCTCTCTCCTTCTCCATGTCCTGGATGGTGGATTTCAGCATCTCCATCTGTGGACGAAGATAAAGACACCTGATCAGCACTCCTCGCCTCGCCGTCGTCCTTACAGAGGCGACAGTCTGCCCTCTGACCTCATTGATGAGCTCAGCCACCTCCTCGTCGTTTCCTCCCGTCCCCGCCTTCTTCGCACTGACCGGAGCCACCTTGGGCGCCACCTTAGCCACGGGGGGCCTCTGAGGAGCTGAGGAGAAATTAGAAGGTCACCGACACGATCAAAACTTCAGCACTTCTAAACCCGTCTGTAACCGTCACCCATCTGAAATCTGACCAATCAGACGGGTCGGCTCTTACCTTGATTGAGGGCCTTTTTGGGTGGTTTGTTGAGGGCTGACGTGGCGGGGTTGGGCGTGGGCATGGCGTCCTGCCCCTGTCTCGCCTCCACGGGGTCGTACTCCTTTCCGTCGTAGTTGGCGTCAAAGAACTTCTTGAACCACTGTACGAACTCGAAGTTATCCTGGAACTTCCCCTTCACCAGTTTGTCCACCGGAATGATCTGGAAGAGACGGAGAAATGGCGCCAGGCGACAGGCTGTTAGCGGCGCTCTGACTGCAGGGTTTACATAAAAACTCAAGTTTCATCACTTTTGTCTGTTTGACATTTAAAGTTCGACGGACAGCATGTTAGTCCCACCCTGGACCGACAGAGTCCCGTTAAACCGTCTACAGCAGCGGAGTCCAACTCCAGGCCTTGGGCGCCGGTGTCCTGCTGGTTTTAGATCTCACCCTGGGTCAGCACACCTGAATCAGATGATTAGTTCATGACCAGACCTCTGGCGGACATTATTTAGCCATTTACATCAGCTGATAACGCCGGCCCTCGAGTCCCCCCACCTGACATGTTCATTCTTTCCGTTTTGTCATTTGCCAAAATGAAATTAACCGTTCAGAACAATCAGACCTCAGGTTTGTGTTTCTGCACCAGCTCACCACCACCTCTCGTTCCAAACAAGCGCCTCGTCACGAAGACTCGTGAATTCAACGTTCTCGTCTCCGCCCGTCGAGCTGCAGCAGGATCGTCTCTGCAGCTCTTTGGACTGCACACGTCTGAAGCGCACAGTGTTAAAAACTTTCTGGAAGGAGCTCAGAGATCATCCCGAAAGAAACACGTTTGGATCCAGAGGACAAACTGAGCCGACATTAATGAAGCTCAGTTTGCTAAAAAGACCAGAGAACAGGAAGCACTAGAAACAAAGAAACTTCCACTAAGGCGAATAAAAGAGACAAAGTCAAACAGAGACTTTCAAAGGTTTGAGGAGCTTTTTTCAACCTTCAAAGATGTGCAGCGAGCCGAGCACAAAGCCAGTCCGGTCTGATTCACACACTGCTGTAAGAACAGGTGTTTGGTTACAGATCACAGCTGTTGGCGAGGGAGCGCCGCGCTCCTCCGCTGCCTTTATGTTTGCGCTGTCTTTAAAGCTTTTAAATAGCGTTAGTAAAAAGAAATACAAAGCAAATGTGCACATTCAAAGCTCGCTGGGACATTTCCTGAGCCGCGCCAACATGTCCACACTCCTCTGCTGCTCTAATGGGACCATCACTTCCTGAACTTCATCCTTTATTCATTCGGACTCAGAGCATAAAGTCATCAGGTAAGCGTTTACTGAGCTCAGAGATCGGGAGGGCGCTCGTTTGCTCTCAGCTCCGACAAAGTGGGCGTGGCGTCAGTGGTGCCGTCTTTGCAGAACAGCGCTCAGAGGCCGGGGGTCAGCCGGGATCAGCCGCAATTCCTTGCGTTCACGCTGTACGCAGGACTTGTGTCCTCGCTTCAGCTGAACGACTTCACTGTGGCAGGAACAGTGTAGCATGTAATTAGCTGTGGATTTCCCACAGAAACCAAATCCTCGCTAATCCTCAGAGTGATTCACGTCGCTCAGGCCGAACACACCCCTGCTCCAGTTACGCCAATGCTTCCTGCGGCTGCTTCACAACAAAAGACCATCACTAGGAAACCACAGGAAGCAAATTCATTATGAAGCGGTGCGGTCTGCATCCGTACGAACACGATTACAGCCGTCAAACAGAAACGTTTAAACACGTTATTATTGTCTGCATCTGTGAAACGGATGATCTCAACATCTGAGGATTGTGCATCACCGCCAACAGAAACTCATCAACGAGCTGCATGACTTACTTTGTCGACGCCCATCTTTTTGAAGGCCACCTGCAGAAGCTTGAAGTTGTGGATGTACTCGTGCTCGAGCTTGGCCCCGAACTTCACTTTCTTCAAAGGCACAGAGTTGGGAAACAGCATGTCCATGAACTGGCAGTAAGCAGCACCTGGACACAGGAAACACTTTGACTACAGGCGGAGAGGAAACACCGTGTCAACGGAGGCGTCACACACCACAAGAAATCAAAACTGACAAACCGCACGTTTGATTTTAGAAATAGCTTTAATCTTCTCTTTCCTGTTTGCTGTGTGATGTAACCCACACAGTGATAGAAGTCACATGCTAACGGCTCAAGATACGGAGACGAGAAGAGCGTGAGGCCACAGAAAGGTTAGTGTGACTGAATCTGTTCAACGGTGACCTGAAAGGGTCAGAATAGGGTTTGTAGACTAATCAGATCATCACCTGACGTACGTTTAGGTGTCAAATATGAAGGCGGTCCCTCGGCGAGCTGCAGATTTAAGAGAACGGCACAAAGAGCGCTGAAAGTCCTCGCTTACCTGAGCACAGCATTTCTATCTTGGTGAGGTTCATCTGTAGAGACTCGTTGATCCACACGAGCATGTCATGGCGACTTAAGTTGTCGCTGGTCACTGAGGTCGAGTACACGTTCACAGCCATCGTCGGTCACCTGACCACACACACACACACACACTTACATGGTGACCATCACACCGACAGCTCGTCGGGTTGTTACTGTCACTTTAAACCTGCTCGATCAGGACCTCGTCAATGAGGATGACCCGATTAGATAAATCCTCTACTCTGTGGAAACACTGGACTTTTTTTTTAATTATTTTGCTGAAAAATAATTGTTTTGGTTTGTCAAATTTCAGAACAAAGGACATGAAATGCAGTTTGATCACAGTAAACTCAGAATTTCTGTTTTTCAGACAAGACAAACAAAAAAAAAAGCACGACTTCCTGTCCTTTTGTGATGGAAACGGGTGAAATGTGGATCTGAACCGACTCTTTGGCGTTTGCTCGTACTTGCAGGCCCGTCTGTGGCTCTGCGTCAGATAACGAGCTGCAACCTTCGGCCAACATTTAATCTGCCGCTGAGGACGAGACTGCAGGCACACCCAGATACAAACCTCCCGGATGAGCACAATTTAAAACTCAAAGCATTTTATCTACAGGAGCAGTCGCGGTTTTCTGAGTCAGCGGCAAAAATCACAAACTAAACAGACAGCAGTCCCGACGATGCCTGTTTCAGGTATGTCCTCTGCAGCTGGAGGTCAGTGCTACACAATGTACAGATGTGGTCAGCTGTCACATCTTAAAGGCCAAAACATGTGGTTATTGTAGGAGTCATCTGTAAGCAGCCTTCACACCAAGAGATCCTCTCAGGAGAGGAAGCTGAATGCCATCGATGACCAGCAGAAAATCTACAGCAGAGCAAATGCTCCTGGGCAGGTAGTAAACACTGACAGGTCCATCAGCTGATTTCATTTAGTGACATCACTGTGAATGTTGCTATAAAATTCAGCAACAGTGTCATCATGCTTACAGCTGTTTACAGGAAGCTGAGCAGACAGTGGGCGGAGTCACGACCAACCAGGTCGTGAAGGTTAATAAACAGACATCTTTCCCAGTTGTCAGTCTGAAAGTAACAGTGACGTTTTTGTTGTTGTTTTTTTTGTTTTCCTTATCACAAACAAACCATCTTCCAACATTTATTCAAATATCATCTCCAGTAAGTGCAGATTAGCATATTTCTCAAAGAAGAAAAGTTGGTTTTATCTTTGCTGTTAAATTCAGATTTTCGTTTTCTTTATTCAGAGGAACAAAAATAAAGTTTTAAAGGTGGGCAGTGGCCCCTGTAGCTGACCAGATGAGGCCGGGCTCCTGAGCTGTGAGGAAGTGACCGTTAGCCACACGCTGCTAACATTAGCGGTGATCAGCAACGTCAGGTCCGCGGCCCCAAGCACCGAACGGGTCAGCGTCCGGCTCACTGGGAAGACACTGGCCGAGCTCCGCTATCTGACCGTTAGCTGTGTTAATATTAGAAAGCTCGGTCATCGGCTAAACGCGTCCACACCGGCTGGCTGAGTCAGTCACCTCCCGGACCTGCAGGCGGTCCCCCCGCCCTGAAGCACCGCCCGGTTAGCTCCCGTTAGCCTCGGCCATTATTGAGTCAAACCTCCTCGGATAAGAGCCGTTAATAGCGGTTTAAACCGTCACTGTACCGGCAGCTGCCAGAGCTGGAGCTCGGCCCCGGAGTGCCCGGTCCGAGGCTCCGGGATCGCACGGTTCTAGCTATATGCTAACACTGAAGCTAACAGAGCGCGCCGCCGTTATCCAGCCGCTCCGGCCGGCTTCAAACCTACCTGCAGCCGGTTTTCTTTCGCGGTTCTCGAACTTGGAGCTTTTACTCTTCTCAGCGGGGAATGTTTCTCATAAAAAAAACAACCTGCGCTCGTTTCGACGTTTGTTCCTCTTCTGCTTTTTTCTTCTCTTCCTCACGTCCACTCTACCGGCAGCGGAAGAAGCGATGCGATGACGTCAATACGTAAAGGGAAACGCCTAAACGTAAGGACGGCGGACGGAAGCGAAGACGTCAGAACAAAATGATCTATGGTGTGGTCATTATTCATAAAAAGGATTATTTTCAATAAATTCATCATTCACGACAAAAACATCCTCATATTATAGGAGCGGCGGGTCAGGTTTACGTCACTCAGTGACGTATCGACATCCCAATAACCATAGTAACATCATTTTCCTCCTGTAGATTACACAGAAACGTGCACTCCCACCTCCTGCAGCAGCAGGCCTTCACTCTGCTATCACAGGAAGCTGAATAATGGAAGAACAACCTAGATTACATTTACATGGAGCTTTTAGGAGCTTAACGCCAAATAAAGACCACAAGAGAGAAGAGATGAACTGATTTTACTGAAAAACGGCCACCACCTGAATCTGTTGGTATTAAAGGGCCCAAAGAACCACAGCACAGTCACCGAAATCTTCATCGTCTCAGTTTGAACTTCAGCAGGTCGTCTTCACCGCGTGTGAGCTGCTGCTACACGACTGGCCGATAAGACATTTGTGTCATGGGCAGTTGAAGAGGCGTACCTAACAAAGTGGCAGGTGAGTGTATTTATTTTTGCCATGTCCCCTGCTCTCACACAGCTGCTAAAATCCACCAGGACTGCACACCAATGTTCCCTCTAATGTTTCATGTGTCTGAGCGAGCACACAAACTCCCTGAGCGTCCCTTGGGCCACAGTGAGCAACAGCAGACGTGTGCACTGTGGTCACGCCAGCATTGAATCCATCCAAGTTACGGTTTATAAAAATAATCAAATTACAGCATTTACATTTATGTTAGACTACTTTTAATTAACTGCTTTAGCCCACTTACAATGAAAATTTAAAAAAAAATTTGTTCATGACCTGTGTAGCATGTTAACACTATTGGAAGTAAAAATAACTTGAACTCCAATTTTGAAAACACAACTTTCTTTCTTTCTTTTTTTTATAAAGCTCTGATTTGTATTATGAGTCTGTGGTCTGGGAGAGAGTCTGTAACTCTGTCTGCAAAATACAGTAAATAATGACCAATGTTGGGAAGATAATTATATAGTTACTTCTTCAAAAAAGTAACTGAGTTATGCAAACAACAAAGTTTTTTGCAGCTGTTTACCTAAAAATGCTGCCAAGGCGTTTTTTTTAAACAAACATTTCAAACTATTTACAGAACAATCAGCTGTTCTGCATCAAATCTGATGCCACACGAATTATTTTTGCCTCATTGTTCTGACACACACAACAAAACTATCCGGTCGTTAAGTCTGACGTCACTAGCCGTGTCTGGGCCTAAACTCCGCTGCAGGTCCATATATCAAACGATCACTATGGCATTACTAAGAGTTGAAAATCTGTCTAAAGTCTTTCATCTTTAATAAAATGATCAGCGTTCTGCTCTACCAGGTGTAACAATTGAGTTTAACATCCAGGCATCCATGAAAACGGAATTTATGACATTTAACGGCGTTAGAAGTTAGCAGGAAGTTAGCTCGCTAGCTTCTATCTAAATACAATATAGCATGTCCTGACTGCGGGGTTTTGGAAACAAATTAAAACGTACAGCTCTGTTATCACTTCCAACACATTCTGCTCTTGCTCTTGACGAAGGCGGTCGCACTTTTCTCCTCCTCCTCCTCCTCTCCCTTAGCTTCCCTGCTTAGCCTCTTGTGTCCTTGTCTAGTCTCATGTTTTTTGTATTACTTTTCCCTGGAACACTCTCTCAGTCTGTTCTCTAAAACCTAAAAGAGGAATTATGGATTTGATCAACTGGTCCCTAAATGCAATTGACACCCCTTTCTCAACGAGAAGTCTGGGCTCGGGTGAGCCTGAGTGCTGAAGATATCTACCTATTCGGAACCATGATAACAGGGTTCTTGCTGATCGGAGCTGGCTTGGCCCTGACGTATCGAAGAATTAAGGAAGCGGAACCGGCTGTTCAAACCCCCACAAGGCTGCCCGCTGGGATTGAAATGATGGGAGAGGCGTGAGTTTCTCAAAATGGGCTCATTGAATGCAGCACGGATAAGATCTTGGAGAAGCTTACGGCTGCCGTGAATACTCAGAACAAGACCTCGGAGTGCAAACTGGATTACATCTTGGAGGGGCTTGCTCAGAATAACACCTCTGAGCGCAAATTGGATTACATCTTGGATAAGCTCACTGCGGTCGTGAGTTCTCAGAAATCGGCTCTTTGAGCACAAGAATGACAACATCACGGAGCGTAAGTTTGATAACATCATGGAGAAGCTCACGGCTCTCCAACGGGAGATTGAGAGACCAGTGTCGGACTGTTAGAACAGTTTTGAAATTCATGAGTTGTTCGCACTAAAGTAAAAACCTCCATCACTTCATGTGGATACCCCTTTGGCGCCAGCTGCGGTCTCAAGGCTGGAGCCGAACAACAACACCCTGATAATGGACTGTGTTTCCCATTCTCTCTGTTCTTCCCATTCTATGCAAGGCCACCTGGGTTGGCTGGAAGACTGTTTACTTAGCCTGGCAGGGCGAAGGACACTGTCTCAGCTGAACTCTGGACACGCACACACGCACACAGACATATATATACACATGCAGATATACACTCATCCCCCCTCCCTTTCCAAACGCCTTCGACGCTTATTCCCTTCCGATGCTGACGGTGGATCAAGGAGACCAGCGCATAGGCTGCAGGCCCGGATGTGCTGTCTACACTGGCTGTCTCTCACCCTTTACCCGCCCCTGTTGCTTGTCATGTGTTTCTTTGGTGTATTAAGAGTTTTTTCATGTGCAGAGGTGTTTTTTCTGTTCTCAAACTGATCTCCCTGTTGGAGCTCAGTCTGGGGGGAGTTATTTTTTTTCTCCTTATCTTTCCTCATGTGGTGCATTTTCCATTGTTATACCTCTCTGACCTGTCTTCCCCATGTGATGTTTTTGTGTAATGTACGTATGGTCGGAGGGTAAGATGGCGCCGCCATTGCGTGCAATAGGTCGGCAGCCTTAACATGAAATTTCCCCTTGTGGGACTAATAAAGGTATATCAAATCAAATAAATGAAGACAGAAAACTAAACAGCAGTGACGTTTGTAGGGTTACTGAAGTTTGGCTAGCTGGTATATAATGATGTGCTACGTGACCGCTAGCGACACAGCTATGTTAGCATAATATAAACAAGCTAACTTTTTTTCCACTCAATAAAAGTTAACGTGAGTGTTCTGGGTGGTCAGGAACAAATGTAATCGCATGGCAGGATGCTGTAAAAGGACCAAACTTCAGCCAGGAGAACAACTGAGATAATCCATCCACAATACGAGGTTAGTCGTTCATATACTGCTGCATGGGCTGGGCTGTAGTTACATCCTAAGGTTTTAAAAACGGAGCTTAAATAAATGATTAGGGTAATAAAAGCCGAGGGAGGTCAACAGTGATCACTGACTGTTTTAGGAGCTTTTTGAGATTAAATAGAAGAAAATACAAAACATTAAACATGTTAACAACACAAAAGCCATATTAAACGCAGACTACTTTAGGCCCGGAAGTAGGATTCGTCACGTCATCACTTAACGACCGGATTGACTACACTACACACTAACTACACAAGATTTGCGCTGAACGTCGCAAATCTCTCACATCTCAAAACACAGCCGTCACTCCTAAAACTAGAGATGTGCAGATCGATCCTGAAATATCGATTCCTCCGATATCAGTCATTTATGTTCTAGAATCGATTCTCATATTAAAATATCGATATTTTAGTACTTTAGGGTAAATTTGTAGTTTATCATTAACAGGAACACAGTGGAAAGAAACTATAACATTTGGATCGTCTACACTGGAAGAACTACTTCCTCTTCTGCCTTTCATAGTCATGTGCAAAATACGGCTGCATAACTGTGTGGCAGCCCCTGGCGTGCGCACTCACAACAATGGCTGAGCGTAAATGGAGTCATGTGTGGACGTATTTTACCTCCACAAACAGCCAAGACAGTGAGGTTTTGTGGCAGCTCCACTGACCTCGTCAAACACCTCAGAATAAATCATATCACAGAATACGACGAGCTTATGTTGAGGCGAACTGAAGAGGAGGAGAGGGACAGGTGCTGCTAGGGCGAGACAGACGTCTGTCGCAGAGTCCTTTAGTGCTGAACATGTTCAAATGGCACACAACTTCAGTTTTTTATTTCTATATAATTCTGCATTATTAAGTGATAAGAACAAGTAATCTGACGTCCTGTAATCATTATGAAGCTATAATTTGAGATACAATATAAGATACAGTAAGAAAAATGTTTTTGTACAAAGTGTCGGTATCGGATCAGTATCGTCGATACCACCCTGAATTTTACTTGGTATTGGATCGGAAAGGAAATCAGTGGTATCGCACATCACTACCTAAAACTTCCTCCAGTTTCTTAACAACTAAATGCCATGTTTTGATTGGTCGACATGGTACATTTTTCCACCAATGGGAAAGGGCGGGGTGTTTTGCTTTCATCTTTGCTCACAGGCTTTGTAGCGTTTTCCTTATAAAACGCAGTTTTTACCGTTTCTTCCCGCAGTAAATATAAACAACGACAGTATTCAGGAAGAAAACCAAACATTGCAGATATTTTATCACAACTCTGGTTTTACGTGGCCGATCAACGCAGTTTAAAAACTGGTATAAAGTCCACACTTTTCCCGTCAGTTGTTCCGTCTGTCCTGCTCACATCTCCAATGGTTGTACACGTTGCCATTAACGCTTCGAGTACGCATTTTGAGACCTATTACGTCACAGCGACGCAAGGACGGCTGTCCCAATTCAAAGCATACTCCAAATGCGCCGTCGATTTCTCCAAATATCAAGCGTGGTCCGGTGCACGCTTCGTGGTCCCATATATCCCACAATTCATAGCGTGGCGGTGGGTGTGGATAATTTTGCCGCAAAATACGGCAGAAGCGGAGCGGGCGAAGAGTGAACTGTCAAAAGTAAGTACTGAATATGACGTCACTTATTTATGTGCGAATGTTTAATAATGAAGAACATTAAAACATTGCTGTTGGCCACATGTCAGCAAAGTTGTGTGACATTAGTGACGTTTGTACTAACTTGGTTTTAGAGCATTTACTTTAAAATATGCGCCGTTCAATAGTCGACCTTAATCTTTCAGAGAATGTGATGATTTTATGGATAATTAAAGTCAGTCATATATCCACAAACACAACAAGCTGAAAGTCAGTGATGCTGCTCGGTTTGCAGTCCTGAATATCACGGCACAAGCAGGATTCACTGCACTGTTAATGTTAGCTATGTTATATTGCTGCCTCTGCTCGGTGGTGTCGAGCCAAACGGACTTTAACGTGTGTTTGAACGAGCTGACGGTTCACTCGTTAAGCTGAAAGAAAGATGCTTTAATCACAGCAGTCACACATGTGTCCACTGGACCATCTGGAACTCTTCTTGTTTACACTCGTAATAACACAAACACTAAATCCTCCTTCTCTGTGCTGTTGTGTAGCAGTGTGTACACCTGAGACTGTCACCTGTCTGTCTGTCCTGCACTCTCTCTCTGTTTCTTTCTCTCTGATTGTGGAATAAAAGTATGGACATGTTACACTTGTGTTTGAATCCTGCAGCTTATCACACATTTGCTGTAAAAATCTAAACTTTAAGTCAGGAGGAAATTGTGTTGTTGGCCACGAACACATTTGAATCCAAGGGGATTGAAGCCTCCAAGAAAGTTTTGTTTGAGCTCTGCCCCACTACCTCACAGCGGTGCGTTGGATATAAAGGACAGCATAAAGACGCCAGCAATATTAAACTCTGTAGTGCTGAATGAGTGTGGGGAGTGTGGAGATCCAGAAATTCTTTTATTGCTGCCATATAATCTGCATCATTATAACTGCATTAATAACATTCTTTACAGCATTATTCCATTTAATAATATTTCTCACAGTATTGATATTGCATTACAGTTGTTGATTGAAGATGTCCATTTGAGGATCCTTCCATTATGTTAACTTTTATTACAAGTACGGTCAGAAGTATTTTATACACATTGCACATTTGTGCTTATTTTGAGTTGATGTTCGGTTCATTAAGGGTCTTAAGCTTCACTGGCGTGACTGTCCAGGTGATACATGCTGAGGGAAACTAGAACATAGAAGGATAACTGCAATGCATGCTTACAATACATATAATACATATAATCTAGGAATGTGTCAGGCCTGAGGCCTTAACTCAAGTTTATTACCTTGTATGGAAGGTGTTATAGAAAAGAGAAGTTCTATGTCTGCTTATAGCTATTAAAGATGTACAAGATGTACCATTAACTGTGACTAATGTCTGGAACCTATTTTAATCTGTCATTGACGCCATGGGGGGGCGTGTACCCCACTGCTTTATAAGTATCCACAACATGTATTTTGGTCAGAGGACATATGCTGATGTTTTCTCCTGGCTGTTAATAAACTCACCGTTTGATTGCACTTTTCTGGGGCCTCCGTGGTTTGTCTCACTGCTCTACATTGATCGATTTCGCGACAGGAGAATATCCCAAGATTTCTCTCTCATCACCTGGATGATTTGCCGCCTGTTACATACTCCAGCATGGATGTGTGTTGTCTACTACGGCGAATGGACCAGCTGTGTGCTGAGGTGGGTGCTTTAAAACATGTAGTCAAACTACAGGCGGATGTCTGCGAGCAAGTTATGACCAATGCTGTGGAGGTCGACCAACGTGTGACTGCTCTTGGTTGTCAGTCTGAGGTGCCGGCTGAGCCTGTTACTGAATGCTCAGGGGTCGGGGACCGCTTCCCACTTTCCCCTGGGGAAACACGCAGAGGAGCGGTGGGGGAGTCGAAGCAAAGGCGGCCCACGCGGAAGGCAGGGAGCCGGAGCTTTGGCTGCTTCAAGGACTGGGACAGTGTCGGCGTTTTGTCCGGAGATGTTGCTATGTGGTCAAGATCGGGCTCCGACGACAGCCTCAGGTCGTAATATGGAAACTACTGCAACAACGGAGGATCCCGTTGAGACAGTGCTTCTTACATGCTCCCACAATGAAGTAAAGTTGTGAAAAATAGCAAGCCTCGTCACAAGCTGGAGAAGGTTAATTCGGGTTCAGGAATGCATGCTGCTACCACTGGACACAATAAGAGGCCTGGACCTGTATCGATTATCGGCCCTGGAGCTGTGAGTACAATCAGAACTGTGAAAACTGAATTGGTGAGCGTGTTAGCCACTAAATTTGCCCTGGATGTAGATGCAGAAACTCTTGCTCTGTATTTAAGAGAGAAACTCAAAAGAGATGTAACCTGTCAAAAAATTGCTAGGAAACGTAGCAGGTTCGGCTCTTTCAAGGTTACTGCTGAATGTAATGATGTGGGTGAAATGTACAATCCTGAACTCTGGCCTGAAGGGGCTCTGGTCCGGCGTTTTTATGAACCTCGTAAGCCCGGTACGGTGGTGCCAAGCTCAGGGGATCCAGCAGGGGAGATAACTGCGCCTTCTGGTACCAACGTATCAACATGAAGATGTCTATTCGGGTATTATCTTACAACTGTCGTGGTCTACGTTTGGGACAGAGTGCAGGGGATAAAGCTCGACGGATTGTTGTGGACAGTCTGCTTGCAGAATGTGACATTTTATCAGAGGTGGGTCGAGTATCCAAAAATTGTACTCAAGTAAGAGCATTACTTTAAAACATTATTACTCAAGTAAAAGTGAAAAGTAGTCTTCAAAAAAGTTACTTGAGTAAGAGTAAAAAAGTACTTGGTGAAAAGACTACTCAAGTAGTGAGTAACTGTTTGAAATGTCCGATTTATTTTTTAAATAAATGCTATCAGACAAACAAAAATAAATAAATATACAAATTTTAGTATTTTCAACAGGAATATATGTAAAAACATCAACAAAATAAGGCACAACAATTCTAATTTCCAGATTTCATTTTTTCACAACATAAAGCTTTTTTCACCAATACCTGCAGTAAATAATATAAATATATAAACAGTGCAAACAATTTCCAGTGACGAGATATGCTGTAAACTTTATATTCATTTTTGCTCCAAATGGCACAGCAGCCTCAGAGAAAACAGAACGAGGCATCTACAACATACAAGGCAGCTCAGTTTACCATAAGTTGTATGGGTGTGCATCTATTTCTGCATATTCAGCAAAAATGTGCCATTTCTTCACTCAGTGAGGTGATGGTTAAGCTTCAGCAGCAGTTTGCTCTCAAGGTTCTTTCTGTGAAGCTACAACTGTTCAGCACTTTCCTTTTTGCTAAAGCATATAGTTAGGGCTGGACCAGGTGACCCTGAATCCTCCCTTAGTTATGCTGCAATAGACGTAGGCTGCCAGGGGATTCCCATGATGCATTGAGTTTTTCCTTTCCAGTCACCTTTCTCACTGACTATGTATTAACAGACCTCTCTGCATTGAATCATATCTGTTATTAACCTCTGTCTCTCTTCCACAGCATGTCTTTATCCTGTCTTCCTTCTCTCACCCCAACCGGTCGCAGCAGATGGCCCCGCCCCTCCCTGAGCCTGGTTCTGCCGGAGGTTTCTTCCTGTTAAAAGGGAGTTTTTCCTTCCCACTGTCGCCAAAGTGCTTGCTCATAGGGGGTCATATGATTGTTGGGTTTTTCTCTGTATCTATGAAGCGCCTTGAGGCAACTTTTGTTGTGATTTGGCGCTATATAAATAAAATTGAATTGAATTGAATTGAATTCAGCAGTGAACAGGAGTCCTGCATGACTGAGACGTCCTTCACAAGCTCCAGATGCAGGAAGAGCTGTACTGATTTTGATCGACAGCTTCTTGATGTGAGGAACGCCATGCAATAGATCCACACCTCCAGTGAATGGACATGAAAGGTACCTCTCCAGCCCTGCTTCTGGCTTTCCTGCCCCCATGGATCCATCATCTTCGTCGAATAGGCTGCTGTTTGTGCTGCCTCATCCAGCTCTGAGTCTAGGTGATGTCTGATGAAGTGGAGACCTGTGGAAAGATGTATGGTTTTCAAAAGAATTAGGTCTGGTCATTATAGTGCTGTATACACTGCCAAGCTGCAGATGTTTGGCAAGAAGATTTGATCCCACTGGAGATGTTTTTACTAACTCCTGTAGAAAAACAAAATCTTGTCATTCATATCCCGCACAAACAGTTTGCAATGAATTCCAGATTAAGTTTAAAATAAGAACCAGTGCTAAGCAGTGCTCGCCAACAGATCCTCCTGTTTGGCTGTTAGTCTGAGAAAAGACGAGAAAGACGGTGATGGAAGCGTGACTGGAGCTGCGATGTAGCCTCTATAATATTTATATTGTACGAACGTGATAATTCTGTATATTGTAATAACCTGATATTATATTGTTCAAACGTGAAAGGTATATTATTAGAACAATATACTTTTCACTTTTCTATTTTTCTTTTGCCTGGGTGGCAGCTCTACGCTTCCGTGACCTCACAAAATTATTACGACTACAACAACCATGAAAAGAGTTGGATGGACATTGCTGCTCAATCACAGCTGCCTGGTCAATGTTTGTCATTAGTAATTTAGCAAAGTTGACGGTGGTGTGTCTGTGTGAGTGAAAGACAGAGAGGGAGAGCGAGGGACAGATTTTGTATGATAAGCTTCATGTTATAAACGCACAGTTTGAGCACTCAGGTCGCATCAGAGCATCAGGCCGTATAGTGTGAGACCTGCATCGTGACCTATGAACTTCTAACCCCTGAAATTTAATTGTACAGTTTGAGCAGGAGCTGAATAAACTGGAACTGTTTAAACTAAACAAGCTGCTGTTTCACATAATAAACCCTGTCAGCCGCAGTGTTGCCTCTGTTTTAACAGTTAAAGCAGTAGAGACGAGCTGTTTACATGTGCGTGGAACTCTAGCGTCATTAACCAGGCTAGCTGTTAGCTTATAGCTCAGCTAGCTAACCAGCGAGCAGTTAACAGGACAGCTGAAGCTGCACAAAACACCCACAAACTTGTCTCACTACAACGTAGCACTGAAACTATGACTCGCAGCTCGAGCTCGACACAGCTGCTGTAACATCAGACTGACATCCAGCTAACCACAGCTAAAAGATATTTAGAGAGAACTTACCGTTTCCTCAGGTTACACGAGCTGAGTTGTTTCACGCTGAAAAGTTGTTGTTTTGGCTCTCACTGAAGACACCGACGCTGCAGACAGCAGTTCTTTTGTGCTGCTTTTAAGAGAAACACGCTACAGCTGAAGAGGCTGTTCATCCTCTTCAGCTCTAGCGTAGACGACTGGCTCTGCCATGTTTTCATGTGTTTCTTCTTTCCGTGTGTCGCTACTTTGAAACGCTTGGGCCGCTCTGCCCGCCACAGTTTCAAACTGGTCATGTGACTGCATGGCCACATCTGATTGGTAAAAAAGTTACCGGAAACTCCACTGACGGCATGTTATCTAATGTGTTAAACTAATTATTTTTTTAAAAAGTAACGAGTCGAATTTTGCAAATGTAGCGGAGTAAAAGTACTGTTTCTTCTTCACAAATGTACTCAAGTAAAAGTAAAAAGTATCGTGCAAAAAAGGTACTTTAAAAGTACATTTTTTTCAAAAACGTACTCAAGTAAATGTAACTCGTTACTACCCACCTCTGCTTAAAAGTTACTAGTCAAGTCAAGTCAAGTCAAGTCAACTTTATTTGTCAATTCTGCCACATGTACAGGACATACAGAGAATAGAAATTTCGTTACTCTCAAACCCTAGATTAAAAAATGCAAATAAAATAATTAAAAATAAAAATTTAAATAAATACAATACAATTTTACATATAACAAGAAAGCTATGCAATATACAATATACAATATTCAAGTAAGGATAAATGACCATGAGTGTAAACCAGGCAGAGTAGTGCAAATAAGCAAATAGTGCAAATGGAGATTAGTAATATACGGTAAGAGATGGTATGACAACAAAGTCTTATGAGGTACTGGCAGTCCAACGCTCCACAAAGTGACTGGTAACTGGTGCAGGCCAGTGAGTGAAGTCAGAGAGTGTGTGTGTGTGTGTGAGTGTGTGTGACAGAGTTCAGTGAGACCATGAAGGAGAAGAGGGGAGAGGAGGCAGAATCGGAAGGGAGTTAAGCTTCCTGACAGCCTGATGGATGAAGCTGTCCTTCAGTCTGCTGGTCCTGGCCTGGAGACTCCGCAGTCTCCTCCCTGACGGCAGCAGCTTGAAGAAGCTTTGCATTGGGTGCGTGGGATCAGCCGCTATGCAAAGGGCTTTTTTAGTGAGACGGGTGCTGTAAATGTCCTGGAGGGAAGGGAGAGAGACACCAATGATCCTCTCTGCAGCCCTCACTATGCGTTGGAGGGTTCTATGACAGGACGCATTGCAGGCTCCAAACCACACAGTGATGCAGCTCGACAGGATGCTCTCGATGGTGCCTCTGTAGAAAGTGTACATGATGGGGGCTGGTGCTCCTGCTCTTCTTAGTTTGCGGAGAAAGAAGAGACGCTGCTGTGATTTCTTGGCCAGTGCTGTGGTGTTGTGCGTACTATATACAGTAATGGACTTCTATACATTTTTCATCAGATTAAAACTTAGGGTGTAAGATTCAGATAATTATTTAATAAAAGCTCGACATTTTAAATGAGAATAAGAAAGAAAAGTATGTCTTTGTGCCCCCTTTTCCCTGTTCATGCCCTATCGGCCCCCCTGGCTAAACTTTGCTAGATCCGCCCCTGCACAGTTACCAGCCGTCAGCTGCGTAGAAAAAGATCCTGGTGTAGAAAGTAATATTAAATAAATTCTAACAACAGCTTATCAAGCTTAAACGTGCTGCTGTTGTTCAGCCGCTGGTTTCCTCTTTCTGGTGCGAAGTGGGCCAAAAACAAAGAAGAGAGACGGAGTCGCGACAGAAAAGCCGATCAGCTGATCATTGATCAGTTTCATGATTGAAGCAGCAGCAGGAGGGAGAGAGAGAGAGGCAGTCGCTCCATATATCGGTTGTTAAGCTTAACGCTGGAATGCTTTACAAACATTCAGAGATGAACTTACACACTTGCTTTACTTCTCTCTGGGGTAACTTGTAGATGAAATGCCGGGTTGGTAGCGAGGCTCCAAATGCTCAACCAGACCACCGACAGGTCTCGCACGCCACAGCCGCTCTATCACGTGATGCATACTGCTCCGACGTGCTACGGTTATGAGCCGAGTTACGCCGTGTCACAAGTTTTGTGAGGTGCTTTTTTGATATTTAATGGCTCGGATTACATTTTTTGTTTCTCTCCGATATCCGATCCAGTAATTTAGGTCAGTATCAGACCGATACCGATACGTAATATCGGATCGGTCCATCTCTAATAGATATATATAATTTTTTAAAAAGGTTTATACCTTGTTTTTTTTGTTTGTTTGTTTGTTTTTTTTGGGGGAGGGGGGTTCCTGTCTTGTTTTGATGGACATGAAGTCTGCCAATAAAGATTGAATTGGACCCACTGCTGCACATCATCTGTGAGGCTTTGCACCCCTGATGATCCACCAGGACCAACTCAGCAGTGTGTGAGGAAGAGGAGGAGGAAGAGCCAGCAGCAGCTGACAGATGGAGAGAATAGACAGACTGTTCCCTGTTTGTGAAGGACTGCTAGGAAAGTTTAACATCACTGTCTGTCCTGAATCAGTCTTATTAGGTAATGTTCAAATAATGTGATCATCCAGTGTTTTCAGTGTGGGAGAAAGTACTCAGGGCCTTCAAGTTACACACTATGAAAGGCAGCAACAAGTTTAATGTTCAGAAACCTAAAGTCTGTATCAGCAGCAGAATGGAGCTAAAAATAAATGTTTGTTTCAGTTCTATGAAGCTTTGAGTATTTTGGATCAGTAGCTGCTGTGTTTGTTGCATCATATTGCTGTAATTGTTTATATGCTTTATATATTCTGAGCTAAGTTGATCTATAGTGTTACATCATATTCCATAAGGATGTTATGTGTTTGTAGACTTTCTGCCCAGTTTGACCCATTTAGCAGAAGTCAGCCTGTTTAAGGCTCTGATATCTATTCTGTATGACTTAAAGCAGTTATGACATGGTCTGATTTTCTCACCCAATAAAGGAATATTCAATATATCAGTCGACTCTTCATTCTATCAGACACAGTTATCTCAGCTCGTACATTTGCTTTTACACATATATGTAAGCATTGAGCCAAATTTAGTAATGCCAACATATTAAAAGAACAATATTTGTCTCTTATGCATAATACATCTATAGATACACTGTCACAGATACTCGTCTGTGAGTGAAGATTTAAGGTGACAGGAAATATAAATAACTGCAACTTGAATCTTTGACCCAGAGTTCAAGCTCACTGCTGTAATATATATCTCATAATAATCTGACAATAAATATATTGTCCATATTATATTTACATTACCAAAGTGAGATGATTTTAGTCTCATGAACAACATCAGTTGTTCTGCTCGTACTCCGAAGCGAGCGGTTGCTAAATTGGGACGCAGGCACTGAAGCATTCTGGGAGTTTCGTGAACGTGGAAATAAGCACAACAGCTCTGTTATACCTGAGAACATAAAACGCAGCAAACTAAGTTATTGATAACGCTGCTGATTACATCACCAGCCTCTGAGGCAAGGACGCCCGCTGCCTCACCTGCCCTTGTTTCACAGGTGGGAGGGACTAAGATGCCAGGAGTCGAGGACGGGCACTTTGACGAATGAGACAGAAATGAGCACAGCTGCTTATGCTCTGTGAGCGTCGCGCCACCTACAGGCTGTAAGCTCCACTGCTGACAAAGACACAGACGCTTCTTCAGAGTGAGATTTGATTTATGTTCTTTCATTGAAAATTAACAATTTTAAATAAAGTTACTTTACCATTTCATTAATCAAACGAAGAAAAAAAAACCCGGAGATGATGATGTTTAACTGTGATTTAAACGCTCGAGCAACATTTGAACAGAAATCTTTGTCACGTCGGCTCGGTCTGGTTTTCCTCGCTCGCCTCAAATCCCTGAGACTGCAGTCAGAGACGAGCTGAGGTCTTCACACAGACACGAAATCTCTGATAGAAAAACTGCAAACCAAACAGTAATACCAATCTAGTCAACATCCATTAAGAACATACAGTGACGTGTGTCACGGTCGCACTCATAGTTTAACTGATTTACATCAACAACAGTAGAATTAAGGATTGAGGCATAATATAAGGAAAGCACCTGGTTACAGCTTCATTACAGAAGCACACAGTTCATCATCAGCGAGCACCTCAGTAACAAAGGACGTCAGCCTTTGAGTCGTCACAATTTTATTGGAGGTAGAGTCTAAACACACCTGAGCACACACCTGAGCACACACCTGAGCACACACCTGAGCACACACTGGGCTCCACGGCCTGTGTTTGAGTTTGAAATGCGTGACTTCATAGTTTTTAAAAAGGAGGAAAAAGGTGATAAATAAAGAGTTGACATGTCCTCAGCTCTGCTGATGCCAGAGTGTCGTACCCGCCGCTGTCTGACACAGGTAACTGAAGACGCAGGTGTCAGATTCCTGCTCCCAGACACTGCAGAGGATCAACATGTTCAAGTGTTGCTGAATTAATCAGCAACTTTCTTTTGCTCTGATTTATGTTTAAGTAAAAAAAAAAAAAAAAAATCTGTTTTTCTCCTGGAAACAAGAAACATGATTAAAAATCGTTTTTGTAATTATCCTTCACCACCAGGGGGCAGCGTGCTGACACACTTTCAGTACTTCCTTTCAGGCCCGTCCTCATGGCCTTTTTCACAGGACTCAATAAAGCTTACGCTTACTCACTGCACCATCTTGTGGTATAAAGTGGTATTACCTGAAAGTACACCTGGAATTAATTGAACCCAAATTTTAAAATGAATGAACCTGCAGAGGGCTCATTTGAACTGTATTAAGAGGTTTAAATTATTTTGAAAAACATTGTTGTGCTGCTGAATCTCTCCAGCAGTGAAAGGCTCATCCATCAGCGTCGTCCTCAGGTGAGAAACCGCAGATACCTGCACACAGACTGACACGTCAGCACTGTGTCGCTGATCAAATGACCACATCTGAACGGTAGCGCCTCCTAACTCGACAGCTGCTGCTCTGCAGAGGACTGTGAGGAGGAGGGGGAGGAGGAGGTGGTGGCAGCTGTGGTTAGAGGAGATAAGTCCTCACAGGTGAAGTAGTCCTTCAGGGGGGCCAAGAGGTGACGGACGACGGGGACACACCACGCCTTCCCGAGCACCTTCTGCCGCTGCTGCCGGTTCATGTCCCGCACATCGGTGTAGTGTTTAGGGAACCCGAAGACTCTGCAGGGAGGAAGGAGGACACCTTTAATAATCCACCCATCTAACAGGACAACACTGCTCGTGGCTCAGATAAAACCTCAGTGGATCCACACAAATCAGCCCACAGGCTGTTAGAGACGAGTGGACGAGAGACGTTACAACCCTTCAGCCTGCTACCTTTCCAGCTCCGTGATCCACAGTTTGTCCTCTTTGCCGTTGTAGAGGACGGGAAGCTTGTTGACATTTTTTCCTTGTTTCAGGGAGTTCGCATTGGTGGTGATCGTCCTCACCTTACACATCTGGAACACAAGCATGAGAACGATCATGTGGCCGAGCAGCTGTGGACGGATCACAGCGAGGAGCAGACTCAGTCACTCACCGTGGCCTTTCTGCCCAGCTCCAAGCACTCCTGCAGGTCCAGCTTGTCGCTCTGGGTGGCTACGATGGGCCTGCGGGTGAAAAATAAAACTTTATTTAAAACGCTTATCCGGCAACGCATTTGAACTTTTTTCCCCTTTTGGCCTTGGAGAATCTCAGTATTTTGCTCTTATTTTGAAAGTTTCGTTGCTGCTAACCGCCACAGCCCTTCCTGTCTGCTTGGGTCGCTGTGGCCGTCCCGGTTCGGTTCTGGAGGATTCGCGTCCGGGAGTCGGCTAAACCGTTTGAGCTCGAGCAGGCGTCACTCGCAAAAGACAAACTTTTCCATCGGAAAACTTTTATCTTCCTGGGATGAGGAAACTTGCACTCAGAGGATCCCCTCACCGGCCGTTTCCCTCTAACGATCTTTGCTTCAGTTTTAATGACAGCGATTCATTAAAAGCAGCCGCTGCCGTCCTCTGCAGCTCCCCCTCCAGCTCAGCACAAACCCCACGATTCATGGAGGCCGCACTTCCACAGAGGAAACTCCACGAAAACATGAAATATCCGACTAACACTTTCCACTAATATTAAAAAGATGCTAAAGCTCACGTACCTCCTCATTCCCGGGATGTTTCCCCAGAAGTAGCGAGCTCTGCGGGCCGGAGTTACGTGCATGGCGTCCACCATCACCGGGTTACACTGACGGAAAAACAAGACACCGTTTACACCTCGTCAGTTTAACTAAGGAAGCACACAGGAAGAGGAAGAGCAGATCCAAACTGAAGTGAGCGCGTGCAGACCTCCAGGAAGCGGCAGATGCTGATTTTGTTGCAGGTGTTCATGGCGACCGTGTTCTCGTACAGCCAGAAGAACGGCCGCGGGTCGTCCTCTTTGGGCTTCAGCCACTGAAGGATGCGGTAGTAATCAAAGAAAAGCCTCCCGGTGCCCTCTGCAGGACGGAAGAGGGAAGTGACACAGGAATACCAACAACCAGCTCACCCACCGACGCCATAAATAACATTTAGACCAGGGGTCCCCAATCCCAGTCCACGGGGGCCGGTGTCCCTGCAGGTTTTAGATGTGTCCCTGATCCATCACAGCTGATTTAAATGGATAAATGACCTCCTCAACATGTCCTGAAGTTCTCCAGAGGCCTGGTAATGAACTAATCATGTGATTCAGGTGTGTTGACCCCGGGTGGGATCTAAAACCTGCAGGACACCGGCCCTCGTGGACTGGGATTGGGGACCCCTGATTTAGACCACTGACACCTGTGTGACCGGACGAGCTTCAGAAACGTACCGTAGAGGCCTTTCCTTAACGGGTTGACGATGGAGAGGTCGTTACAGGGGCTGCCGCCGATGAGCAGGTCAAAAGGACCCCACTGCTCGAGCTGGAGGAGCAAAGAAGACGTGGTGAGAAAAGGGGGCGGGGCTTCACCGCAGCACTTTCTATATTCTGACCCGTCAAACACACTCAGTTAAATCTTCTGTCTCAGCTGAGAAAAACAAACTGGAGACGCCCTCTCAGTCTGTCCGCCATGTTGGTCTCCTGCTCGCACGGATACGTACCGCTGTGGAGACGCCAAAATAAAACAGAGCGCGTCCTCATTTGTGGAAAGAGGAATTACGAAGGACATACGCGTTCCTGAGTGATGTGCCGGACGTCTCCGATGTGGACGATCTTCCCGTCGTGGTTGACGGTGGCAACGGCGACCGAATCCTCGCAAACCTCAGAGGCGACGTATTTGTCTATTTTGACGCCCAGGACCTTGAGCACGTAGAAACCTGTCGAGACGCGGAGAAAAGAAGGGTCTGTGTGGAAAAGCAGGAGCGTATGGCTGTTTCACAGAAGCAGAAGGGCAGGAAAAGCTCACCTGTGCCGATGCCGTCGAACAGCGACAGGACTCTGACGGGTCGGCGGAGGTTTGCAGGGATGGACGGGTAGACGCGGTGAGGCTCCTGCAACAAGAAAAACTCAGCATCACACAAGAGCCGGCGTGATTTCTGACGAGACGACAGGAAGTCACGTGACTCACAACACGGGGTGCTCCGATGTAAAAACAAGTGTAACCCTGAGTGGATCTGATGCCGACACCAACATTTTATTTCTAATTCCTATTTATTTTGAAGAGAATTAAAGTAAATGCGTCACCAACATAGTTTAAACCTCTACACAAACACACACATAAAACAACACAGAAGCACAGAACTCATCCTGGTCCTGCTGGGAGCGATGGCTGCAGTTCACTACATGGCCACAGGGGTCACTAGCTGTGACAGAGGGCTGCAAGGAGCTGTGTGCCGCTGCCGGCACCGTCCTCTCATTTTAGTGTTCAAGTAAAAAACAAACAACTGTTTTGTTTGTTTATTGCACAACAAACAAATCCTCCCTAACAGAAACGTCACCTCAAGGGACAAACGGCGTTATATTTCTACGGGCTGCGAGTTCGGCCCCCTGCGCTAAGCAAGCATTACTTTGATAACTGTCTGGAATAAAAATGAACTTTCTGCCACGATATGGAAGAAAGAATCTGCTGTGCGAGTACCTGAGAAACCCTTTGTGTGGGAGCTACAGCTACCACTGTTAGAGTCAAGATTCAAGACGTTTATTGTCACGTACACCGCAAAACACAAAAAGGGTTACGCAGAGCCATGAAACTCTTACTTTGCAGGTTCCCTTCACACAACTAAAAAGAAAGTCATGAGTAAAACTGCTTGTAGGTCTTGTAGCTTATTTGTGAGTGTAATCAGAGTCTAACCCAGTGATAAAACATACAACATGCAATATTATGTGGATATTTAAAGATACGTGCAAATTTACACTTATGGATAATTTGCAGGGGGCAAGAAGGTCCTGAGTTCAGTTCCTCCATCAGGGTCTTTCTGTGTTTGTGTGGGTTCTCTCCAGCTTCCTCCCACAGTCCACAGACATGCAGTTAGTGGGGATAGGCTAGTTGGAAACACTAACTCACACCGTAGGTGTGAATGTGAGCGCGAATGGTTGTCTGTGTGTCCTGCGACGGACTGGCGTGTCCAGGGTGTACCCCGCCTCCTGCCTTAAGACAGCTGGGATAGCCTCCAGCGCACGCCGCAACCCTGAAAAGGTTACGTGGAAGCAAATGGACGGATAATTATCATTTTTTAGTAACGTTGTTAGTCCCCAAGCAACTGCAACGATCAGATACCTTGGGGGAGTTTAAGTCCATCTTAAAGGAAGTTGTTTTGTTTTCAATGTCGCTCTGAATTTGATGTGTTATTGTCGATTTTTCACGTGTTCGTACAGGATATTTTATTTGTTTTAATGTTATATACTTATGTGCTACATGTATTTTGACTTTTGTTGCCATGGTGGCAGGTCTCTCGTGGAAATTAGATCTCAATGAGGTTTTACCTGGATAAATGAATAAAGGACTAATAAAATCAGCGGGGGCAGGTGCGGGGCAGCACCTTTGAGGGCTTCCTGCACACAGATCTTTACAAAGGCTGGTTTTCCACTCACAAACTCCATGCCGCTGTCATTGGTGAAAAACTCCTGCACGCGGATGCTCCAGTCCTCTCTGGGGATCAGCGCTCTGTGGGGTCTGTGAGCCTGACACAGGTAGCAGATCCACGGGTCCTCCAGCTTCAGCGAATCAAACGTTCCCGGCCCGACGAGGATGTTCAGACAGTCCTCGCAGTAAGACCTGAGGACGGAGAACAGAGGTTAAGAACGGAGAACGGGCTCGTACATGCGGCCGGAACACTGAAAGAAGCTGAGAACCTGCAGCAGCCATCGTTGCCACACAGCAGGACGTCCATCCCGTAGCAGCAGATGGTGCAGTAGGACTGATATCCATCGCCGTCGTAACGATATAAGGTTTCTGTGAAGTTATCCTGCAGGCACACAGACACCATCACAGCCAGCTGCTCAGAAGGAGCTTGAACGTTTTGAACAACACACAGAAACAAAGAAAAACATCTGCTCAGTTCTTTAAACGCTCTGCAGGATTTCTGTTTCCGCGTTAGGTCTACGCTGTAACCCGACACCACAAACTACAGCAGTGTCCATGCAGCTTTAAACCGCGCGTGCTGATGGATGGTCCTTCCTCACGACTATCATGGAGTCGAGCACCAAGACGCCCGCCTGAGAGCAGCTCCTCACCTTACACTTCAGGCACAGGCCGCCTTTAAACAGAGGGTGGAAGATCTCAACGTTGTCCGTCCCACAGCACAGACAGTACCCTGCAAACAGCACACGATCAAACACACGAGCTTATACACGCAAAGATTCGAGGAATGCAGCGCTGCACACTCACCTTCGATGTCCAGCTTCATGTCCACGATCGTGCTGATGATCGTCTCTGAAAGGAGCAGTGAGAGAAAGAGTGAGCCACGTTCACACCTGCTCAGGTGAGAGCTGACAGTGGAGGCTAACAGCTGCATCGCTAACAGCCGCCGAGCGTTACCTCTGTGCTTCTGGTCGGGCTGTGCGTAGGAGGCGGTCGGCTTGTTGACCTTGTTGTGGAGTTTGGTGTAGATCTTCTTCTTGCTCGGCATCCAATCAGACGACACGTCATCGTTCAGCTCGCCTCGCTTCTTATGAGCCTTCCTTCCTCTCCATCCCGTCTTACTCTTCCCCTTTCTCCATCCTCCTCGCCACTCCTCCTCCTCCTCCTCTTCTTCTTCCTCCTCCTCTTCCTCCTTCTTCCCCTGTCTCCCCATCTTTGACCCTCCTCCTCGAGCTTCCTTCTCCTTCCGTGCTTTGGGGCCGTGCTCCGCAGGATGACCTTCCTTTTTGTTTGCCGTCGCTGGCTTTGAGGCCTTCCTGATGGAGCTGCAGGACAGCCTCTTCAGGCACACCTCCACATCTTTCAGGTTGGTGCTGGAGGAGTCAGGAGAAGAGGAGGCTTTATGGGGGAGCTTCTTCATCACCCTCGACCAGCAGTCTGCAGAGGGAAATCAAACATGTGATCAAAATACATCATAAATAAGACGGAGCACGACAGAAAACCTGGAAGTCTGTCCTACTCTGAGCTCCTCCTGTACGACCCCTGACCCCGCCTCCATGACTGACACAGAAACAGGCGTTCACAGGCGAGCCACACCGTCACTCCGACTCAGTCAGGGCAGGTAGTAGAAAATGGTCTGATTCTGCAGTTAGTATCAATGTTCTTACCGTTCTTCGGAGCGTTGGGCTGAAATCCTTCAGGCCCCGACGGCTGGAAGCCTCCCGACGCCCAGTCCAACATCTGCTTCAGCAGCTCCTCTCTGCCCTTTGGAGGAGGAGAGAACTGCTTCTTACAGCGCCGAGCCGCCTCCTGGTGCAGAGGAAGGAGGACGCGTCACATACGAGCACGTTCCCATCGCAGCACACAGACTTTAGTTTAGCACAACATATTTAAAATAACATAGTAAGAACATGGCAGTGTTGTGGAATCCCAGGTTCCTTAAAGTTTTGACCTGTTCTTTACAAAACGAGTCCAGGACTCTTAACCTCCAGTATTTCTCCTGTTTGAACAAACACACCTGCAGGGACAGGTAGACGGCCTCCTGGTAGGTGTTCAGGATGTTGAAGGAGTCGGCACAAAAGTTCTGGGTGAACGCAGCGAAAGGTTTGAGAGCCTGCAAACTGACCTGGGATCAGAGAGAAGGAACACATCCATCCACCGCGGGCCGATCGTCACAGGAGAAAAGCACAAATACAGATTTTACTAATAATTTAAAGCAGAAGACAAAGAAACGACCGTCTGATCACGTCTGCAGAGGAAAGGACTCAAACTCAGGGCATGCACGCACACACGCAGGCGCACGCACACACGCAGGCGCGCGCACACACGCAGGCGCGCGCACAACCCCATTCAGCTATCTTAGCGAGGACCTTCATTGACATAATGCTTTCTCTAGCCGCTTACCCTAACCATCAAAAATGAATACCTGACCCTAAACCTGACCGTAACCTAATCGTACCCCTGACACTAAAACCACATTTTGAGCCTCAAAAAGGCTTCAAACTTGGACCGTGTGTGTGTGTGTGTGTGTGTGTGTGTGTGTGTGTGAGTGAGTGTGAGAGAAAGAGAGAGAGTGAGTGTGTGTGGCAAAGTGTTTCTGCGCAGAGTACCAGGGGCACGAAGAAAAGTTGTCGTACCATAGGCACGAGGAGTGTGTGTGTGAGTGAGAGTGTGTGAGAGAGAGAGAGAGAGAGAGAGAGAGAGAGAGAGAGAGAGAGAGAGAGAGAGAGAGAGAGAGAGAGAGAGTGTGTGTGTGTGAGAGAGAGTGTGTGTGTGTGGCAAAGTGTTTCTGCGCAGAGTACCAGGGGCACGAAGAAAAGTTGTCGTACCATAGGCACGAGGAGTGTGCGTGTGTGTGGCAAAGTGTTTCTGGTCAGTGTACCAGGGGCATGAAGAAAAGTTGTCGTACCATAGGCACGAGGAGTGTGTGTGTGTGTGTGTGTGTGTGTGTGTGTGTGTGTGTGTGTGTGTGTGTGTGTGTCCTCACAAGTGACTGTTGGTTCTCACAAGTATAGTAGAATGCAGATTTCGGTCCTCACAAAGATAGCTAGACACACACACACAGACACACGCACACACACACACACACACACACACACACACACACACACACACACAAAGACACACACACACACACAGACACACACACACACACACCCTCCTCCCTCATATTTGACAGGAGGGGCTCAATTCTCTGACTAACAGCAAATCATTTCTCTTCTTAATCAAACATGATGAGTCTAACGTGACTGAGAAAACTAACTGAAGGAAAAGGAGAGAGAGAGAGAGAGAGGAGGTGAAGCGGGACGTCAGGTGACCGTGTGTCAACAGCCGTGATTGGATGTCCCGAGAGGACGAGCGAGGGACTCAAATGAGTATAAAAAGGGGCCCAGGAAGCTCCAGGTTGGTACTTCCACTGTGACTGGCTCTGGGGGCACCAGAGGAGACGCTGACACTGAACTCACTGGTTGGATCTATGACCAGCTTTGTTCTGCTTGTTTCTGCTGTGTTACAGTACAAATTCAGCAGGATTTGTCTCCCTGTTTTCCTTATCAGAGGAGGACCGTCGGACGTCTTCATCAGTCAAGCTCTGCCCTGCGCTCTGGGTACGACTCACTGGATCAGAGCCTGGACTAAACAGAGAGCTGATCCACACTTCCTGGTTCCACAGGTCGACAGCATGGTGCGACTCACCTGTGAGGACGTCTTTTGCCCGTACCACTCCACCAGCGTCTTCCCTGGCGGTGGAGTTTCTCCTCTGCGCGGCAGGACGACGGCCGGCCACAGCGCCAAGCTCCCAACGTAACCCCAGACCAGCTCCCCCTTCAGGACAAAACACACATAGATGTGTTCACGCGAAACACTGTTAGTTTCTGTTGCCATAGCAACCAGCGTGCGAGCAGGTGATTTCACAGTCAGCTAAACTGAGTCGACACCAGCAAACACACTTTCCCATCGCTGCCTTCAGCAAACGCACACCAAGTTTCACATTTTTGTACAAGGCGCTGCAAAATAAGAAACTGCCACACGGTGTGAAAGGGCCGATGTCCTTAAACGCATCATTTGATGTGACCGCCTCCTCCAAACTCAGCTTCTCTCCATTTGACTCAGTTTTCTGTTATTTGTTACCAATAAACTCAAACTGTCCCTGATTGAGAAGAAAAGTTTGGTACTTGGTTGTTAAACTGAAATGTTCTGCAGATGCGTCACACGACGGCTGCAGCGACACAACACACATGACCATCGTAAATACAGACAGTGCTGCTAGTTAGCAGCTGGTGTGAAATGCCTTACAGGTGATTGTTCCCGCGCCGATGCTACTCGGGTCGGCGTGGCTGCTGAATCCTCGTCATCGCTGCTCATGACAAAAACAGACTTGGCCTGACGATTTCTGTGACCTGCAAACGAGACGAGAAGCCACTGAAGCAGCTCAGCGAACAGATACTGTCAAACAGAAATGGCCCTTTCTTATTGCACTGGTGTGACATTTCTTACTGCGCAGCTGCCTCGGTCTGTCGGCCCGACACATTCTGGAAGCTTCTGTAACATCCACCACATCTGGATAAAAACAGGACACGCAGTCACTGATTAACATCAACGAGGCGTCACATCAACTTCGTGTCAGAGCAGCAAACTCCGGCGTCAGTCCTACCGGAGGAGTTTTCTGTGTCGCCCGACTCCTCCGTGCTGCTGTATTCCCTGGAACGCACAGGTGGTCTGGATTTGGTCCAGTCGCTGTCCTCCGATGAGCTCAGTTTATCCACTTCCTGTTTCCTCTCATTATCATAAGCTGTCTGGTGACGGACGGGTATCTTCCTCCTGCGGTTGTTGGGTCTTCTCGCCCACATCCCCGGTTCAGGCAAAGCTTTGGAGGCTTCTCGGCTGTCAGGAAAAGTCTTGGGGATGTTCGACACCTTGGGATTAAAGCAAAGACAGAAAAAAGGGAAATTATTTATCCCTTCCCACCTGGGTCGTGTGGTCCACTCACATGGCTTTGACCTCTCACCTTAGCAAACACCTGAGTCCGGTGCAGCGAGCTCGGCAGGGCCAGCAGGGTCAAAATGAGCCTGTGCAGCGTCGAGCCGGGGCTGACTTCACTCACCATCTGCAAACAGACACGCGTCGTCTCGGCTCACACGCAGAGCTTTTATCCGTGTATTTATTCCAGTAACCAGACGTGTGGACGTTCAGGCCACGCTGGTGCTCTCACCTTTGCCCAGGAAGTAGCTTCTCCGCTTCTCGTCGCGTGAATCAAACTGAGGTAGTCGTCCTGAAGTTGATCAGCTTCTGAAGAGGCGGCGTCACACAGACGCAGCTCTACCGCCATCTCTGACAGCACGCTGCTGGATAGCTTATTCTGAGGACGGGATGTTGCATTGCAGAGTCATTAGCAGCAGTTATAGACGGCATCTTATGTCTTATTAGAAGAACACAGCGTAACAAAGTGACCTTTAAAGGCCTGAAAGTGCACAAATCCTGCAGCCTGACAGCAGCTCAGAGGAGCAGCCAGGACCGAGTCTGTGGGTCAGAGCCTCTGGCTAATCTACCTACACCACACATGTACTGGAAGCTCTCCCTCTCTCTCTTTGGGGAACTGGCGCCCTGGTTATCGTCGCCACCCTCAGGTCTAAACGTCATTTGAATCGACTATTCAGGAAAATCAGAGACAAATATCACGTGCATAATAATTTGGTGTATATCAAACCAGCTTTGATTTCACACACTCGAAGGTGATTCATGATAAAGTGAAATGCAGATTTGAGGAAGGAATCCCGACTACGGGCCAGGAAAATCCCGCTGCAGCCGCTTTTCTTAGACTACAAGTTGGCCGGGAATCAAACCAGCGACCTTCAGTTTACCAGCCCTGCTCTGCCTCCAGCAGCATACAAACAAAGACGTCTTACGCTGACGCTGTGAGGGTCTTTCTGGACGAGGGTGATGTTCCTCAGCGCCGAGTCTCCGAGCTGCTCGGGAACGCTCTCGACCACGCTCCGCAGCGCCGCCTGGTAAAACACCCGCGCGTCCTTCATGAAGTCGGCCCTGTCCTCGTCGTCCAGATCCACGGCCGGGGTGGCCCGCAGGAGGTTTTTGACTCGAGCGCCCACTTTCACCTCGGCTGCGGGCAGCAGCTTCGCCTCGCTGCTGAGCAGCTTCACGTCTCGCCTCCTGAGAAAGTCGTCGAGGGCGGCCGGCTGCAGGACCCTCGCCGCGTACGAGTGAAGCAGCACGAGCGTGAGCTGCAGCTCCACTCCGACATTCGCAGAGCCATACTGCTGCAGCTCCTGGAGCGCCCGGAGCGGCTCCAGCGCGTAGGCGAGGAACAGGAAGTGTAGCTCAACTTTCGGATCGGTCAGCTGGACGGTGATTCGCTGGGTGCTGATGCGCTCGGCGTCCACGGCCAGCGCCTCAAGTTTAAAATACTCCACCAAATCCGTCCAGCAGCCCGCCATCTTCTGCACGGCGTGGATGAAGAACAAGCACTGCGAGGAGACGGGGCGGGACAGGTTGTGGTGCTCCACGTCCGCAAACAGCTCCTTCAGTCTGTCGTTGATGGAGGCGCAGGTGGAGTAGTGACGGTGGATGTCTTTCACCAGGTCGACCACGTGACTGAAGGATGTGAGGAGTCCGGCCTGGCACGCTCGTCCCGCCATCCCAGGAAGGCCGCAGAGCGATACCAAGCTGGGGCTGAAAAGCCGGAGCTGGGCTTCAAACCTCCGGCTCACCTGTGGGGGCGGAGCATCACAGTAAAACACAGCCAGGTTGGAGAGAGGAAGGCCAGCCTCCGTCAGCGCCTTCATCAGAAGGTCTGAATCTGACTCCGGGGCTCCGACTGCCGAATCCACGCTCAGCTGCACCGCGAGCAGCGCCCTCACCACGCTCGCACCCGAGCACCCGTCGAAGTAGCCAATCAGGACGATGCTCGTCCTCCGGCCCCCGCCCAGCTCCACCCCGACGTGCAGGTACAGGCAGTACGGTGTGCTGCGGAGCGCGTTGATGATTTGGCCGGTCGGCGTCAGGTCCACGTCATCGCGGCAGTATCGTTTACTGAATCGCAGCAAAACATCGCCCTCGTCCACCAAGGAGTCTGTTGACTCCGCCTCCTTCACCTGCTCAGGCCGAACGCACTCGTCTATGTTTGTTACCGACTCCATCGTCAGGTCCACCACATCGTCCTCGTTGTCGGAGATCAGCGAGATTACATCATTTGCTTTTTCTTCCTCTTTGGTTTTACTGTCCGTCGTCACGGTGACGGCGAGTTTCTGATTCGGCAGGAGAAATGCACCACCTGCAAACGGGGGGGGGGGGGGGGGGGGGGGGGGGGAGCGTTAGGTGACAGCTTTGAAGTGAAGGTTCACATATTAAACTTCTGGCTTTAAAACGAGCAGCAAAACATTAAAGGTTCAATGTTTCCGGTCGTGTGCTGACGATCTTTACCGTTGTTATCGTTTCTAACCCACTTTTATAAACTATATCATTAAATAGCCTGTGGCAAACGTATTCGTGTTGTCTTGTCACTATACATACTCTATGAAAAGCATAAAAAAAGAGATATTTTTCGCAAAGAAACTTCTTGTAGTTTTGCGACATGGTGCTGCTTTACGTGCACCCGGATATGCGTCATGCTTTACGGTAGAGATGTGCAGATCGATCCTGAAATATCGATTCCTCCGATATCAGTCATTTATGTTCTAGAATCGATTCTCATATTAAAATATCGATATTTTAGTACTTTAGGGTAAATTTGTAGTTTATCATTAACACAGTGGAAAGAAACTATAACATTTGGATCGTCTACACTGGAAGGAACTACTTCCTCTACCGCCTTTCATAGTCATGTGTGAAATACGGCTGCATAACTGTGTGGCAGCCCCTGGCGTGCGCACTCACAACAATGGCTGAGCGTAAATGGAGTCATGTGTGGACGTATTTTACCTCCACAAACAGCCAAGACAGTGAGGTTTTGTGGCAGCTCCACTGACCTCGTCAAACACCTCAGAATAAATCATATCACAGAATACGACGAGCTTATGTTGAGGCGAACTGAAGAGGAGGAGAGGGACAGGTGCTGCTAGGGCGAGACAGACGTCTGTCGCAGAGTCCTTTAGTGCTGCAGGCAGGCAACGTGCTCAAATAGCAGGTTTTTTATAAGTATACAAGTTATACAAGTAATCTGATGTCCTGTAATCATTATGAAGCTATATTATTACAATTACATAATACAATGATATATTGTATTATGAAATATCAAGTTTTTGTATCGGTATCAGATCAGTATCGTCGATACCACCCTGAATTTTACTTGGTATCAGATCGGAAAGGAAATCAGTGGTAAATGGCCTGTATTTGAATACACTACATCCAGTCATCCACACACTGGTGATGGCAGCTACATTGTAGCCACAGCCACCCTGGGGCGCACTGACAGAGGCGAGGCTGCCGGCCACTGGCGCCACCTCTGACCACCACCGGTAGGCAACGGGTGAAGCGTCTTGCCCAAGGACACAACGACGGAGACTGTTGGAACCGGGGCTCGAACCGGCAACCTTCCGATTACAAGACGAACTGCCAACTCTTGAGCCACGATCGCCCCTGGTATCGCACATCACTGCTTTACGGTAACTCAAAAACGATGGACGCTTGACAGGTTGCAGTTTCCTGCCCGGACATGCACCAGGCAGAGACGGCTACACAGGCAGCCCGAGAAGAAGCACTTTTACCAAAAGAGGGGGCACGTCTGTGATTTGGTTGCATTTTGGGTTCAACAGCACCAACACGGAGCAGAAGACGCCCATTTGCAAGCTATGCTATAAAACTATTCCCGCGCCCGATGGCAACACAACAAATCTCTTGTATCACCTACAGAAGGCCCACGAAGAAGAATCCAGAGAATCCGAGCTAAACCAAGCTGTGGAACGACGGGAGCAAGTTGGGAAAGAAAAACTATACCAGCTGAAGATACAGCAGCCTTTCACACGAGGCCCGTATGAGAAAACGTCCCAGCGCCATAAACAAATCACAGGCGCCGTCTCGCGTTACATTTGTAAAGGCGTGGCCCTGTTTATGTAGTTGAGAAGAACAGCTTTCGTGACCTCGTCAAAGTCCTTGATCCGAGGGACGTCACGCCCGGTCGTAAGCACTTCAGTAAAGTCGAGGTGCCTCGCTTATATGACGCATGCCGGGCCAAAGTAGAGCAGGGTGTTTGCAGTGTCGTGCATTAAGCCTTGGCTGCTGAGCTGTGGACGAGCAGAGATACGCAGCCCTACATGAGCGTAACCATCCACTTCATTAACAAAGACGCCGCGCTCGCTGTTGACAGACTGCGGACTTTCCACATGACCACACTGGAGTCATGTTAGCCCAAGGTATGAGTCTGCCGTCGCTACATATTTAACGTGCATAAAGTACATTATGTGCGCATATACGTGCATGTAGTACTAGTATATATACACACATTAGTTTTACTAGCATATATGATATGCATGTTAGTAAAACAAATATTTTCGGCAGAAAAACTTGAAACTGTTGTGCACTTTAAAAACTTCATTTTAAATGTATGATTTTGAAAATAAAGAAGGCCACAGCTGTTTTCCTTTGATGCATTTATATTGCTGCACTAAAATGCACGTTTCTCATTTGTGACAGTTCCTTTAAATCTGCAAAATAAAGTTGGAGAAAAGTGAGCAATGACATCTGTCACACTTTTCAGAGAATAAGTGGAAACATTGTGGTATATCGTGATATATATATCGTTATCGTGATATAAAATAATTCATATCGTGATAAATATTTTTTCAATATCGCCCAGCACTAGTTTCCAGCATCGGTTTCCCTGAAAACACGCTGTGTGACACCTGTGCGAGACACACCTAGGTCAGCAGGAACCAGGCTCTGTCCTCCTCTAGCTTCCAAGGCGTTGTACTCCCTGCCATCATTGTTCTCGTCGAAGAAGATCTTGAACCACTGGAGGAAGGTCAGAGCCACGGCCGAGTTCCTCTTCATCAGCGACTCGATGGGGATGTGCTAGGCAGAGCAACAGAGGATCTTTAGGTGCGTGTTTCTATCAAAGAACGAGCGCCAAGTCATCCTGCTGTTTCTAACACAGGTGTGCAGCGAGCACTCGCTTTAATGTCGGGACCTGAAAGCGCAGCAACACTCACTCTGATCACTCTGGCCTTCCTGAAAGCAGCCTGCAGCAAGGTGAAGTTGTGCAGAGAGTGCATGATGGTGTCGCACTGGAACTGGACCCTGGAGAGGTCCAAGGAGCCGGGAAACAGCCAGTCCATCAGCTGGCAATAAGCCGCACCTGGATACAAACAGAGCAGGAAGTATTACACATCATTTACGTTATTAACACGGCTTTATCTTTACACTGATCAAACTGGCTTTTCCTCGTTGCCTGTCATATATGTCCTGTTCCTGTTGCAGGGACGGATGACCTGAGTTTCTAATGATGAGCCCAGTGCAGGATCAGGGAAAGCCTGTAAGCCACACACTCGGGCAGCACAGGTTTTTCCTTTGCTCTCCTTCCTGCTCTGTGTAAATATTGTCTTATTTATGGTTTTCTTTTCACAACATGCACCACGAGGCACACCTGCTCAGTAAGAAATGATAGCAAGAAAGCTGGGCCACCGTCCACAAACACAGTAGTCCTTTTTAAGAAATGAGTCCTCGTCAGAGGGACAGCTCAGAGTCAGAGGCTGACACGGTTTCAGCATGTGCAGAGGACGGAGGCTGAAGATGAAGCCGCCAAGCAGGAGGAAAAGAGGAAGACCTCAGGCGAGGTTCATGGATGTAGAAAAGGAGGCAGAGGGTTGGTATGACAGAGGAGGTGGAGGCAGATCATCCACTGTGGAAACCCCTAAAGGGAGCAGCCGAAAGAAAAGAGTCCAAGGAAAGGAGGAAAGAATAGGAGTGATGTGCGAGCGCCTGTTGGTTTCTGTTAGCAGCCCAGCTGCTGCACTCTGGGCCAACCACAGATGGGCTCAGGAGGACGGAGAACTCCACGTGAGAAGTAAGGCGGAGGCTGTTAGCAATGTACCAGCATCAGCCATGCCTGTTAAAACACACCCACCTGTGCATGCCTGCTCCACCTTGGTGAAGCTCGTCTGTAAGGTTTCGTTTAGCCACGCCAGCAGCTCGTAGCGGTTATACAAAAACGTCCCGTTCAGGGTCACATGCACCGCCATCTCCGAAAGGCACCTGCACACACATCACAATGTTTTTAAAATCATACATCAATGCTGCAGCCCTGCACAGACTGGCGACCTGGCCAGGCTCTACCCCGCCTTTAGCCCCACGATAGGCTCCGGCTGGAGGGATGATACATGAGGCAAAACAAATATTACTGAGGCATGCATGACACAAGAGCCTGATGAAGTCAGAGTGACATTTACACACGTAAGAACACTCATGTAGTAATATTTTCCTGTAAGCGCCCCAAAACGAGCCCACGTGTTTGCACAAATGTCTGTCCAGAAGGTTTACTAACAGTTTGAAAGAGCCCGATCTCCCTCTGCAGACCTCCGTCACAGCGTCACGGACACCGGGGTCACACAGTGCTGCTTCGGGGGCTGACTTCTTCCTCTGTAACTACTTCTCCGTGAAAGCGTTGCATTTAGGGTCCCATTAAAATGTCGTTTACCTCACATTCAATCTATAGAATGGAAACGAACGGAATGAACACGAGCGCATTCTAGGCGAAATTGGAATGCCCGAGTTTCCAGCCGGAATCTTAAACTGTAACGTCCCCTCAAGTCTAATTTCCAACTCGGCGCAGCCCTGCCCACCCCGATTTAACGATCACGGCTGCGTTTACGTGCAAAAACAAAAACACTTCGTTGTATTGCTAAAGACGCAATCTTGCGACAGACAAAACCTTAACACCGGGACGCACGCATCGGAAATTCCAAAGTTACCGGAACGCAGCACACATTCACAGTGGCCTCTACACCAATCAGAGCAGAGCGGGGGTTATTCTAGCCAATAGAATCAATGGAAGCGCACCGATGCGCTCTTAAATTTGTTTCCGGAAACTAACACGTGGGGCTGCCGTCGGAATAAAAACAATCTGATCTCAGGTCAGCTGGAGTCATGGTGGCATGTGTGATAAAGTACGGCTAACAATACAATAGGAACTACAGCAGTTAACGGCAATAACACCGCTACCGTTTAGAAATTGTCTCGGAGTTTAAGCGGTCACTCGGTGGTCAGCTACTTTTGTTCACATCCCCACTTTCATTCAGCTGACTTTTACTCTGAGTTCCCAAAAAGATGATTCTGTTCATCTGGACGTTTTCAGAGGGAAAAACGTTTCTTCACACATCCAAGTGCCAGATAGTTTCCAACCTTATAAACAGCACTTTTGCACAATGCCTTAAACTAGCCCACTGAACGAACAATGGCTGTGAGGTCAGCTACATGATCATCATTTACTCAGAGACCTTAATAACACAGCGAGATATCCGCATTAGCTCGCGACGCTAACTTACAACATCAGTACAAGTTTACAGCAAAGTCACAAACGGCCTGTGCGCTCCTGACGGTTTATTCTAGAAGAAATGTACAGGTTTAGTTTAAAATCATGGTGAAACCTTTAGCGAATTCATGCAACAGGCGGCTAACAAACATGGTGGACTTACCTTCTCTGCTCAGCTCGCTCTGACCGATTCAAATACCAAAGAAGTCAGCCTCGACGACCCCCAAAACCCACCCAGCCCTCTGCCGGGGAAAAAAAGCGGGTGTTTGACCAAGTCACTCAATTTAAAAACAGCCAGAAGTGTGAATAAAATAAAGGCCCACGCCCTTTAACGCCACAGGGGTCGAAATTTAACTTTAAATACCAGCTAGCCAAACTCTTTGGTTATGTTAATGTCGCTGTTACTGAAACATCCGGTTCTACAGCTGCTAGCTGCAGTTAGCTTTAGCTCCTAGCGTCACACTAGGCGACATCGGAGTTAGCAGATTTTCCGGTTGGCTGTTCCGACAGCGCTGCTCCACGTAAACATAGATTTTATTTAAGCTAACCGTTTACACTATTTAAGACAGAGTAGTGCAGTTGTAGAGCTCTACAGAGAAACCCCAACAATCAGTACTTTGGCGACAGTGGGAAGGAAAAACCTTTAACAGGAAGAAGCCTCCAGCAGAGCCAGACTCAGGAAGGGAGGAAAAGACACGCTGTGGATGAGAGCCAGAGAGTGATTAATAATTCATAATTAAATGCACAGTGGTGTGTTAACACATAGTATGTTATTTTATCTTATTCTATTCTAGTGTATTTCTTCATTTTTGCTGTTTGTAACTTTGTACTGTCCACTTTCTACTGTGACCCAATAAATTTCCCATGTGTAGGAGTAATAAAGGTTTATCTTATCTTAAAAGGGGTGAGAGAAGGATAAATACTTAGTGCAGCATAGCTAAGGGAGGATTCAGGGTCACCTGATCCAGCCCTGACTACATGCTTTAGCCAAAAGGAAAGTTTGAAGAAAGGAAGGCGATAAAAGAAAAGGATAGGGAAGGAACAGGGAGAAGACAGGAGAAGGAAAGCGGAAAATACAATCAGTGGGTAGAGGAGAAAACAGGGAGCATCCTCTCGAGAGCATGGAATAATCCCCAGGCCACACTGCAAAGAAGAGTGAGTGGGAGCTAGCTCATAGTGGCTATGCCTCCAGAAGGAAGCAGTACCTCCCTGAGGCAGCAGAACAAGAACTGGCTCCTCTTACCAAGAGAGAGGTTCAACAGCATCACAAAATAATATTAAGGGCTTCTCACAAAAGGTTGGCTGAGTAGGATACTATTGGTTAAAAAATTTCACTAAGCACCACGCAGGGCGTGGCACACGAAAGCATGAATTGCTCTCAGCTGCAAGGGCCGCACCACTGAACAAGCAGGTGGTCAGTCAGTGGTTTCAAGTCTATGACAACCTGCTCTGCACTCCCAGCCTCAAGGGCATGCCTTCCCATATGTATGGAACTGCGACGAGTCTGGTCCACAAGACCAGTACTCCTTAACCAAGGTGCTTGGAGTGGTTGGCCAACCATGTCTGGAGGTCTGTGCAGGTGAGAAAGGTGAAACTACCACCTGCATGGCAGCCTTCAATGCAGAATGCATTTTCAGTCAAACTATGATTATGTTTAAAGGGAAGCGGCTACGATGTGAGTGGCTCCAACAGTGCCCTGAGAATGTTACTGTTCAGGTCTCAGATAATGGCTGGATTAATGCTGTCTTCCTAGAATGGGCTCAGTTGTTTGTTCAGTCATTACCTACGGATGATGCCAGAGATCTAGATGGACTTGCAGATCCCAGACACCACCAGCACCAGCAATCAGATCCCAGAACCAACAATCAGATCCCAGACACCACCAGAACCAGCAAGCAGACCCCAGACACCACCAGCACCAGCAAGCAGACTCCAGACAGCACCAGCAAGCAGACCCCAGACACCACCAGCAATCAGATCCCAGACACCACCAGAACCAGCAAGCAGATCCCAGACACCACCAGAACCAGCAAGCAGACTCCAGACACCACCAGAACCAGCAAGCAGATCCCAGACACCACCAGCACCAGCAATCAGATCCCAGACACCACCAGAACCAGCAAGCAGACCCCAGACACCACCAGCATCAACAAGCAGATCCCAGACACGACCTGCATCAACAAGCAGACCCCAGACACCACCAGAACCAGCAAGCAGATCCCAGACACCACCAGCAATCAGATCCCAGACACGACCTGCATCAACAAGCAGACCCCAGACACCACCAGAACCAGCAATCAGATCCCAGACACCACCAGAACCAGCAAGCAGACCCCAGACACCACCAGCAATCGGACCCCAGACACCACCAGCATCAACAAGCAGATCCCAGACACGCCCTGCATCAACGAGCAGATCCCAGACACCACTAGAACCAACAATCAGATCCCAACAGACACCACCAGCTCCAGCACCAACATCCAGACCCTAAAATCCCTCAGCCCCATTCATCCCCCTGCAGCGGTATCTGAGGTGCCCTCAACCTTTACATTCTTGGATGGTTGGAGCTGAAGAAATAACAGTCAACTTTGAATGTGTTCCTGAGATAGCGATGGTCTTTAACCTGTTCACACCAAAGGAAGAGCCATCAACCTGAACTTGTATTACATTCAGTGATCTGTGTGCCCAACCAAAACAACAGAGGACTGTCAGAAAGAGGGCCAAACCTCTGTCATTTGTCTTCACAAGCGATGGACACGTAGACTACGTTTCCACCAAGGCAGTGCAAACTAAAAAGATAGAAAAGACCAGAAGAAGCAGAGGTGCAAAGAAGGATGACGTGCCCTGCAAAGCATGTAAGGCAGGCTATGGAGACAAAAGTGACCCAAAGGCCAGTGAGGAGTGGATCAGCTGTGGGAACTGCAGCGCCTGGTTCCATGAGACGTGTGGAGAAGAAAGTGGCATCTATGCTGACGATGGATTCTTCTGTAAAGACTGTCTCTAAAATAGAACATACAGTTCTTATGAAAATGTTGTAATAATTAACTAATTCTAGTTATTTTTAATGCCAGTGTTTTTATTCATGAATTATTAAATCAACACTTGAATGTGTTCATATTTGTTAAAATGAGTTCAAATCAAAGCTGACTGATAAAGTGGCCCACTTTACCCTAAAACACTGCTCATCTCAAAAATGTTTCAAAAGCTATTGGACCTGAATAATTATAATTTATGAAATTAAGTCAAGGTTTACATATTGAAAACAACTATTAACAACAAAAACACAATTCAGTCTCACTTAGTGCTTATTTTGCAGTTTACCAAATTTGCCAAAAAAAATACTAAATTTGCCAAAAAGTGTCCCAGTTTAACTGATTTCACCCTGGAGATAGTGTCTGTCTCCCGAATCCAAACTGGAAGCTGGTTCCACAGAAGAGGGGCCTGAAAACTGAAGGCTCTGCCTCCCATTCTACTTTTAAATACTCTAGGAACAACAAGTAGGCCTGCAGAGCGAGAGCGAAGTGCTCTAATAGGGTGATATGGTACTACAAGGTCATTAAGATAAGATGGGGCCTGATTATTTAAGACCTTGTATGTGAGGAGCAGGATTTAGAATTCTGGATTTAACAGGAAGCCAAAACAGGAGAAATATATTGCAGAATTTTGGATCAAATAAAGTTTTAGGGAATTTTATAATGATAATAATAGTAATCAGTTACAGTAGTCCAGCCTAGAGTAATCAAGTCATGAACTAGTTTTTCAGTGTCACTAATTGCTTCCTTGGCTCAGTAGTTAGAGTCTCAGATGGTCTCACCACCTCTGACTTCTGACCTCAGCTCGGTTTTTGCCCTCGCACCGTGACCAATTTTGGCGTGGAAGATGATGTCAGCGTTTCAACCACCTTTGGTTCCTTCAGGTTCTCAGAAGTTGTGGTTTTAGTGGACTACAGACATCAATCTTGTCTTTTTGTGAGATAAATCACGATCTCTGTCTGTTCTGTGTTGAAATTAATAGCAATCTTGTCTGTGAGAGATATTTCATTCTTTGCCTGTTGTCTGAGTTACCTGGTTGTGCTCAGAGGACAACACATCTACTCTGATTGGAACAGTTTTCTGATGGGGTTCCACAGGGTTATGTGTTCGGACTGCTGAGTTATTATCACAGTGAGCAAAAGCAAAATAAAGTCTTAAAATTACACATAAAATTAACCAGCTTAAGAATTTTTTATTTTTTTTTCTAATGGTAACTAGATCAATATTTAAGTCACAGTGCTGCTTGCTGATCATCACCTCTCTTCCTAACCTAGCTCCAACAACTCTTTCCCAAATCTTCATGGTGTGGCTCATCAGCTTTATCCCTCTGTAGTGACTACAGCTCGTCTCGGAGATTGTGTCAAACATCTCAGAAAGAAAGCCACTGCACTTCTTTAAGTTTAGCAAAGACGAAGCTTCTTCACTTCTGAGGTGAAACGACTTCACAAAAAGTGAAGCAGTCCAGCTGCTTTCGTTGCACACTCTGCGAGCCTACAGACCTAAGCCTGGTCACAAAGCTCTCTCTCCTACACACCTGCCTCCACCTCTGCTCTAAGATTATGTACGATTTGTAGCCAGTGGCCTGGCTGTCTGCTGCCGTCTGTGATTGGAAGAAGAGGCTTGAAAAGGAAGTTATGAACGGCTGTGTGAAAGTGAAAGAAACTAGAAACAGACGACTTGAGCGCCCTCTGCTGGAATCAAGTTAAACAGCAGCACAGACTCGCTGAGATTAACCAACGAAATTAGTTTAATCGGGATTTCAAAGAGTCTACTTAGCACAGCTGTACTCTTCCGTTTGTGTGAGGTTCACTGATATCGCTGCTGGGTGGGGGCAGAGACCCTGTTTACCTGTCGGAGCTGTGGCGCTGGCTTCCTGCCGGTGTGTGATGGGCTTCCTGCTCGCTGGGTGTGTGCTGGTCCATATCTTCTATGAAGACCCCCGCTGTTTGTTTGCCGTGCTCTGCAGAGCCGCCGTCTCAGTTTGTCCCACTTTAACCTTTTTAAAGAACAACGCCCGACGTCCAAGGGCAGGGGGAGGGGGGTGCAGGGCTGGAGTCCAGGTGAGGCTGAGGATGCCCCGGAGACAGGAGTGGTGGGAAAAGCTCGCCGGTCCTGCTTGATAAGCTGCGGTTCCCTGAATGATCCGGAGAGAACAGGCCGTTGTCTCCGGGTGTCTCCGGCAGGACTCGCTGACTCTGTCAGGTGTTTCCGGATTCTCCTTCCTACAGGTGAGCGCAACTGATGTGCGCAGTAGAATCATACTGTCCTGCTAACGCTGCCCTCATTGGAGAGCCCAGAAGCAGCTTCATGTCATGTTTGATGTCCAGATAAGTGACTCCGAGTTTCCTGCGTTTATTTTACCGAGCCTCCGCCCCACTGCTTCCCACTTTACCTCTTCCTCTTTTTGTCTCCTCCCAGTGGAAGCTGCTGTGGATGGTTTGGCCCCTGCTGAGGGGCGAGTCTAGGTGACTCCGTCTGAACACCAGGACGGTTTCATAACTCACCACGTCTCTTTAGCTTCTGCTGCGTTTGATCGAAATGATGTGTTTTCCCTGAACGACGCTCAAAGTTCCCCCTGATCGCTTCACTTTATCCCACCGTCAGTGTTCACACAGGGCACGCACAACGCTGACGTGACATTTCAGGATAAGTAACCACTCGGCTGTGTCCTTCATATGTTAAACACGCAGTTATTCACCCGTTTAAAACGCACACACACGCACACACAAACCAAAGCTGACCCCTCAGTCCTCGGAATTTTAGACTGCGTTATAACTTCACGTTTTTAGTGTTGAAACAAATGAATGCAGATAACATTTTAGATGACTCCGGGTTCTCTCGTATGTGCTGAAACTCTGCTCACAGTTTCAAATGAAATTTGAATGGACAGATGCAGATCGTTCTCCTGAGCATGGATCAGTTCTTGGTCGGTTGTCTTCCAGGTGAGATGAAGGACAAAAGGAGACTTTTGAGGTTGTGGAGGTTAACGGTTTATAAAGAAGCTTGAGAGCCAGCTGTGCAAGCTGGCTTTCATGTACTTTGAGGTGTTTCTGCTGTTTCTGCTGCCAAGTCTCATTTTTTATGAAGATAAATATGAAAATAAATAAACTTATGAAGCATTGTATTGTGATTCATGTGAATAGTTAACACAGATAATTGTCAACATGATTTGAAAAACTGCAAAGACATCAAGTAAACTGAGTGGACTCTCTTACTGTAGCTTTGCATGACTCACAGCTCAGAATGATCAAGGTTTGCACAGCACGTAGGCGGGGCTTCTACCCTCTCTCTGTGACATCATCCAGATCCAGGAGTAGGAAAGCTGTGATAAACTGAGTGTTTAGAGCGGCCTGCAGTCTGAGCTCTGGGCTCACTGTCGTCACTTCCAGAGTGTATGTTTGTTCCCTCTCCCTGAGCCTGGTTCTGTTTCCAGAGATTTCTTCCCGTCGCCAGGTGCTTGCTCTTTGCTCATGCTCTTAACCTTAGTGTATAAAATGTGTTAAGGTGATCTTTGTTATGATTTGGTGCTATATAAATAAAACTGAATTGCTGTACATCAGCTGTGGAACATCAGCTCATATGCTTTTTAATTGAGAGCAGCAGCGCAGGCCAGCTGATCACCGCTTCACAAGCATCCGTACAGAAAGGCTCCGCCCAGATTTGAACCCAGGACCAAGGGGAAACGCCTGTGCTGCCCCACAGGTTCATGAAACAAGTCATCATGTCACTTATTTCTCAGTGAATCTTTTCTTCATGCTGAACTATTGGACCTAATCCTAGGCTCCGCCCAGCTGCCAAATGCCACTTTAACCCCTGCTGGCACAGTATGAACGATCCCTGTGACACTGCACCAAAGAAGTCAATACAAATCATTAGTGGATGAAGCAAAAAGAACCATAACACTGGGCACGGCCATATTTAGGTTTTTTCGGCATTTTATTGAGTAAAAATTATATATGCTGCTATAGAAAGTACACAAAAACACAGCAATGTTTTCCTCTAATAAAATAAAGTGTAAAAATGTTTTTTTTGGCTTTTTCATAGAAGATTTATAAAAAGGTAAAAGAAAAATTTTCAATGGGATTATAGGTCACACACAGGCGTCCTCACTTTTCATAAAGAAAACATCAATAACTTCTTATTAATACGAGCTACTCTGCACTAGAACATTAGAAAGCGAGCTTTATACTGTGTTAATATAAACTATCATATAAAATGTTTAAAAAAACTTTTTTTTTGTTTTCCAGCAAAAACATTCAACGAGTTCAGCAGTTATTAATGAAGCATGTAAACATGAAGCTTTTGGTTTGTGAAAGGCCGTTCAACTCAGGAAAAAGATCCTGGCGGCACTTGAAGTGACTTTTGAAGCACCACATCTGTAAAAGAGCCTGAAAGTCAAAAAGGGTCTTTACAAAGACTTGTGCATTTTTCAAAATAAGATGCAGTTCTTAGTCAAATGTGAGTTAAAACACTTGTAAACCTTTCTATCGATACAGTACACATGAACACTGAAAAAAAACCCAAAGTTCCAGTGATAAAATAGAAGCTGTTTATACAGAGAGCAGACGGCTACAGCATGTGCTCACAGACGTGATGGTGTAGGAGGTAATACCCGTTCACTTTGGTTTGGTGACGGCCTTAAAACAGCATTTCAAAGTGTTCCAGTTAACAAAAAACTAACAAGTGTTTCAGGACTGCTACCCATAGATGGCGCTGTGTGGGGGCCGCGCTGAAACGTGCTGAAACACGCTTCACCTGCGTCGCAGTGGCGTGGAACTTCTTTTGGGAAATCGACATCGACGATCTAGAATAAAGTAGTCACGAGAGTTCACATCATCACAGAAACACGGGAGTCGGATTTGGCTGAAACGGCCTTATCAGAAGGGCAGTAACAGAGAAGACTCTGTTAAAGACTCTAAGTGTCTAAGTGCTAAAGACTCGGTGTCGCTGTCGAGGAGCATTTCCAAGAAAACACACGTTCTCCACACAGACCAGAAAACAGCACCGCGAGACGGTTTCTCGTTACGTTTTCTGGAAACATCGTCAATGAACAGCAGTTGTGACCTTTCACAGCCGAGGCGTGGTCACCAGTGTTTCTCCCTCTCGGTGGAATAGGAAGAGCTGTGAGGCCGCACAGTAACGCTCAGAGACTCGCAGCCTTTCCTGGATTCTAATAAAATGGCATCTGCCTGTTACAGTAACAAAACATCTACAGTAGCACAAACGTCATAACTGCATTCATCAGCTGTCTGCAGACATTAACAGAAGATGAGCCCCTCTCTGCCTTTCAGTTTTTGTCTTTCTGCATCAGCTTGTTTCAAGTATCCAAAGAGATACTGAAGAGATCGCCGTGACAACATCCTGAGCGCGCCCACATCATCCTCGCTACAAACTCAAAATAAAACGCATCTTTTTATACACCTGTTCAACCTTTGACCTCAACGCTTGTTTTTAAGGCTCTCTCCTTCCTGACAAGCACAGTCTGCTCTGATTGGTCAGTTTGTGTGATAAAGTGATACTTTTTTAACCACCTCTATAAAAAGGAGCTGTGAGGACTCTCTGTGGCCTGCTCCGATTGGTCGGATTCATCCAGAGCTTGTTACATATGTAACCAGCAGACTTTTCTGTGACTTTTAACTTTGTATCCAAGCCAATTTTTATCATTTGTTTTTCAAAATATTTTTACATTCAAATATCACTGATGAGAATACTGATTAAGTCAGGTGACATCGCTGTTATGCCTCCAGAGTATTAGCTCTGAATTTAGAAAGCTTTACTTTGGTGTAAATAGCTTCCTATTTGTTCCCTTTTTTGAAATGTACACGAATGTTTAATTAGCTCTATGAAGTTTTTGGCTGTATTAAAACATTCAAACACCATTTACCACCAAACTAACATTAAACTAACTTCTTCTTTTGTCATTTATTTGAGCGTTCCTGACTACGCACCGGTTTAACGGCTGTCATACCAGCGACTTACGTGGTGACAGAGAAAAGTCTGGACTGGCGTGTGAGGCAGTTCAGCAGCAGTGTTTTCTTTGGGTTTGACTTTGCAAACCTTTAACATGCAAAAACCCTTGAACAGACTGAAAGTCAGAGGAACAACGAAAAAGTAAAATACAGCCACTTGAAACTAGTGTGCTAATATAAAAAGGAATAAACAAAAGTACTTTTATTTCCTAAAATCAACAAAATCTATCAATATAAAGTGATCTAAATATAAAGCTAAATCCCGTCTCATGTTTCCAGGTTAGCTTCAGGTCAGTAGCTTATACCGATCAATTTCCCCAATGAGGGTTTCTTAGTTTGGTCCTTTAAAAACATCCTGCAGCAGTTTTACTGTCGAGTGCACTCGCAAAGTTTGGACCAGAAGCCACAGCATCATTACGGCGGACTGACCTTGGCGGGTAAAACAGGAACAGGACGTCAGCGTCGCCTTTGGTTCAAGTCACTTTTAAAGTGTTTTTGTTTGAGATTGAAAGCTCGCTACTACGCCGTTCTCCATCTTCTAAAACTTCTAGGTGTTATCTTAAAAACGATGCCTTCCAAGGGCGTTTAAATGAAGCTAAAATCCTATTAAAGTCACGCTACAGTCCTAATGTTAACAAAGCAAAGGCGTGGGTGTCATCGTTCCCTTTTAACTCCCAGAGGAATGGCAAATCGCCCTACTGGCCTCCTTACCCATCTCACCTTTGCTCACCTGACTAGACTCCGCCCCCCCTGTTTCCAGGGCAGCCAACGTCTTTCCCTAAGCTGTGAATCTGTGTTAGTGTGTGTTATGTGGATCTAAGGCAGAATCCAGGCAGCATCTTGAACCGTTTCCCCGCCGCGCTGATGTTTTTTCAAACCGGCCATTTGCCTTCCAAAATGTCCGACGGAGGGGAGGAAACGGCTGGCTGCTGACGGTTCTTGATAAAAAAGCTGGTGTGTGTGTGTTTGCTGGTGATGGCGGCTTTCTTCTTATTCACAGGCAAAGTAGTCTTTGAGCGGAGCGAACAGATGCCTGATGACGGGGACGCTCCAAGACCGGCCCAGGAGCTTCTGCCGGGCGCCGCGACCCATGTTGGACACGTCAGTGTAGTGGACGGGGAAACCAAAAATCCTGCAGAGGGGAGAAGACCAACCGGCTGAAGATGGTATATTTAAAGTTTTTGTGCACAGTGAGAAAGAAGACCGAGCGAATGCCGGTGTCGTGCGACCTGTCGTCAGCACGTTAGCTGGGATGTTTCGCACTGGACCCTTTCACAGTGTAACTGCCAAAAGCAGCAGCGCGAGTGTTGTCCGCTCACCTCTCCAGCTCGGTGCACCACAGGATGTCCTCCTTCCCGTTCATCAGCACGGGGAAGTGCTGGTCTTTCCCCTGTTTGATGGAGTTGGAGCGAGTAGTGATGGTGCGCACCTTTCCAAACTACGAGACAACAGACGCGTCGTCAGTCTAGCACAAAATACCTGCACGTGAAAATGTTTCTTTTCACGGTGTACGTGACCAACCTTTGCCACTCGGCCGTGATCCAGACAGTCCTGCAGCTGTAGCTTGTCCATCCCTGAGGCGCACAGAGGCCTGAAGCACAGGAGAGATCACACTGTTCACTCCGTCTGCCCTCACAATGCCGGGCGAGTTTCTGATGAAGAGCATCTGCTCACCTGTTCATCCCCGGCAGGTTTCCCCAGAAGTATCGAGCGCGGTGAGCAGCAGAGACCTCGATGGCATCAATCATCACAGGGTTACACTGCAAAGCAAGGTTGATAAATAACTGAATACATCCCATAATTACTCATGAACACACAGACGGGTTTTTACACCACATGTTCTCAGAGCCGTGAAAAATGATCCAGATCATCAGACGGACATTTTTTTAAAATCTCAAAACATTTTTAAATATGTCGAGTAAATGATGTTTGTAAGCTCGTCACAGTAAGGACAGAGGCGTCGTCTTCTTTTCATCTTTAACTGAATCTTAACGTTGTTTAGACGTCCTGCAGATTCAGTTTTCAGACTTGTGCAGGGAGCAATGATGTTTCTTCCCGACGCTATCATCATCTGTATATTCAAGTTATTTGTTTTCTTATGTATTTGAGCTCTCAAACTTGTCCTGAATTTACACCCAAAACGTTTCCACCGCTCCTCCTCCTCGCGATCGTGGCTCAGGAGTTGGCAGTTCGTCTTGTAATTGGAAGGTTGCCGGTTCGAGTCTCGGTCGTTGTGTCCTTGGGCAAGACACTTCACCCGTTGCCTACTGGTGGTGGTCAGAGGGCCCGGTGGCGCCAGTGTCCGGCAGCCTCGCCTCTGTCAGTGCGCCCCAGGGCGGCTGTGGCTACAATGTAGCTGCCATCACCAGTGTGTGAATGTGTGGATGACTGATTGTAGATTAAAGCGCTACACAAATCCAGGCCATTTACCATTTAACTGCCAGCTGAGTCTCAGGAGGTGTTAGCAGCACCAATGTTACGTCTGTAACTCACACCACAGACCAGGCATGTAAATCCACTTTTAATATCTACGGTCATAAATTAAAATAATTCAGCTCAGTTCCAGTTTCTGAGGATTTTTATTCATATAATTTCACGATTTTGTGGCTCCCGGGTCACTCGGAGTACGTCACTGTGGCCTCGGAAACAAGGACACCATATGGACCAAATACACTACAACAGATTTCAGGGCAGTGGCTGTTTGACCATCTGAGACATGTGGAATCTATGTGGTACAAAAGTCCACCTGAACAGATGTGTGACTAACAAACAGACAAAATGAACCAATGAGATTACCCCGCTGATGGATGGAGAAACTGCCAACAGGCAGGGGGCCTGAGGGTACCTCTGTTACATCTAACAATGCTGTGAATACAGCCATTCCCCAACTCTCTGTCAGTGGTACTCATGGCCATTGATCAGTGGGCTTTGATCAATGATCATGAGAATTAATGATCATGTAAATGACCTCCCAGCCCATTGTTCCTTCAGTGGGCTGGTTTCAGTCATTATGCAATTATACTGTTTATAACAGCGGTCCCCAACCCCCGGGCCTCGGACCGATACCGGTCCGTGAGTCGTTTGGTACCGGGCCGCGAGAGTTGAGGCTCAGGTGTGAAATGTATGGTTTTCAGGGTTTTTATCGTTTTTCAGCGTTATTTTGTTATCGTTTTTATCGTTAACTCGGTTTTCCTGGGTCTTTTCACATGTATTATGAATAAATCTCCTTTTTTCGGTACCGGTACTAGTTTTATTTTGTTGTATTTATCCGCGACACCTTAAAGGCCGGTCCGTGAAAATATTGTCGGGCATAAACCGGTCCGTGGCGCAAAAAAGGTTGGAGACCGCTGGTTTATAAGATTGGGGAAACCTGCAGTCAGCTGAGACTGAAGAAGTCACCTGATGATGATGAAACGTTTCTCCCACTGAAATGTCCAGATGAACAGAATCAACCTTTTGGGACAAAATATGAGTAACTGTATTCTGTTACAGTTACCGTTCAAACAGGTGATAATCAGAATACAGTTACTTTGTTGAAATAAATGGATTACATGGCGGTCTTTTCCTGTTTCATATGTTAGTCTATCCCCTCTCTAATTTTGGTAATTCCCATCATTGCTGGAAACCCAAACAAAACACGCATAAGAGGCTCTAATGTAAGCGTCCTGTTAATGTTGGTGCCATCAGTTACACAATGGACCCAGAGCCAGCACAACAGAGCCAGCAGTGCACGGGCAGGAATCCATTTCTTACTTGGAAATTCTGGCACCACTTCATATTTAAAGAAGAAAGGGATGAACTGAGCGTGCAATGCAAACTGTGTTTGTCAGCAACCAAGCTGCTGTCAGCGTCAGAAGAAGCGTCAACCTAAGAAACATCTGGAAGTAAGTTCTTTATAAAAGCTAACGTTAGCCTACTGCAGCTAGCTTGTTGTAGTTGTGGTAGCTACCTGGGTTATGTGCCACTTCAGTATCTTTGATGCACTATTGCTGTGTGAGTTACACTATTACTGACGGCTACTCACTACCAAGCTAACACTGTTAGCAGCCGTTAGCTGAGGTTGGTTCATAGACTGTTAGATTTGATGGATAGCATTGACAACCTGCTAGCTGCAAATAATCATGTGCAGTTCTAAAAGCAATACCAACTAGATTTATAAATCTTAATATATTAAGTAATCCAAAGTATTCAGAATACGTTACTCACAGTGGGTAACTTAACAGAATATGACCAAACTACATTCTGGGGCATGTAATCTGTAATCCGTAGTGGAATACATTTTAACAACACTGCCTCCAGAAACCTGCAGCAATCACACATATTTGTCAGAACATAGTTGTTGGAAATGTTGAGGAAGCAACTTTAAGCAGATTTCCTGAACTTTAACTCCATTTACTGCACAGGCCTGCTCTCCACCCATGTGACTGACCTCCAGGAACCGCGAGATGTCCCTCTTGTCGTTAACGGCCATGGCGACCACGTTCTCAAACATCCAGAAAAATGGGCGGTTCTCGCCGTCCTTGGGCTTGGCTTCGCTCAGAAGTCGATAAAACTCGAAGAACAACCTGCCCGTGCCTTCTGGAGAGACAAAAACCATCAACAGTCAAGAACGCTAAAATCTAACTAGGAATACGCAGGCAGATTATCGCTGCATCAGAAACAACCTTTAAAGAGTTAAACTATCACGCTGTGTGGCTTTAGTGCCTTTAAAAGAGTAGAAAATCACCAAAACACACGTTAAATATACCCAGAATGCACTCAGGGACTCACCGTACAGGCCCTTCCTGGCAGGATTGACGATGGAGAGGTCGTTGCAGGGACTTCCTCCGATCACCAGGTCAAACGGACCCCACTCCTGAATCTGAGCGAGGTGACAAAATCAGACAGAACACGGTTCCTGTTTTCAATACGACAGGATGAGTTTAATGTTTCGGCCAATAAAAGAGTTGAAGTTTAAAACTAATCTGAATAAAAAGAGTAAAACAGCTGATTAAATAACGTTTAGGTAAACGTGAAGCAGCAGAGGGTACGTTTGTCTGATTCGAAGGGTTGTGTCTCCCTGTGTTCATATGTGATGTTTACAATGATTATTAGAAAGAAAAGACTTTGCAAAGCACCAGCTGATGCCAACAGTCCAGTGCCGCCCAATATTCAGCTAATAAACGTTCATTATTAAAGGAGGAAGTCATCAACCATTCCTGTTCTGAGGCTTGAACCTCGGAAGTTTGTCAATAATAAAAAATGTAGAAACTTTATCCTCAACACGAACGCTGTTAAACCGTCCTCTGAACACAACCGAGGAATAAATGTGAAGAAGGGAACGTGACGCGGCGCGCCTCTTATGTACTTCCTGTTTTATTTTGGTAGTCCTGTGTTGCTTGTGCTTTGTCTTCAGTCTGACCTTCTCCCCTGTGATGGTGTGCAGCTGTGTGTCTTTGCCCTGATAGCTGTGTCACAATTCAGGGTCTGCATCCTTCAAGGCCGCATTTGAAGGCCGATTACGTCACAGCGACGCGACGAAGGCTGCTCCAAATGCGGCCTTCAATGGGTCGGTGTATCCTTCATGACCCAACATATCCCAGGATTCATAGCGCGGCGGTGGGTGTGGATAATTTTTTCAGAAAAAAGCGGCGGATGGCTGAAGCGGAGCGTCCGGAGAGTAAACTTTCAAAAGTAAGTACTGAATATGACGTCACTTATTTATGTGCGAATGTTTAATAACCAAGAACATTAAAACATGACTGTTGGCCACATGTCAGCAAAGTTGTGTGACATTAGTGATGTTTGTACTTTCAGCATTAACTTGGTTTTAAAGCCTCTACATATATATATAGTCGACCTTAATCTAACAGAGAATGTGATGATTTGATGGATAATTAAAGTCAGTCATATATCCACAAACACAACAAGCTGAAAGTCAGTGATGCTGCTCGGTTTGCAGTCCTGAATATCACGGCACAAGCAGGATTCACTGCACTGTTAATGTTAGCTCTGTTATATTGCTGCCTCTGTTCGGTGGTGTCGAGCCAAACGGACTTTAACGTGTGTTTGAACGAGCTGACGGTTCACTCGTTAAGCTGAAAGAAAGATGCTTTAATCACAGCAGTCACACATGTGTCCACTGGACCATCTGGGAACTCTTCTTGTTTAGCACTCGTAATAACACAAACACTAAATCCTGCTTCTCTGGTGCTGTTGTGTAGCAGTGTGTACACCTGAGACTGTCACCTGTCTGTCTGTCCTGCACTCTCTCTCTGTTTCTTTCTCTCTGATTGTGGAATAAAAGTATGAACATGTGTTTATAAGTTACACTTGTGTTTGAATCCTGCAGCTTATCACACATTTGATTTCCATGTGTGACGACTGCAAGTGTCCAGAGTGAGGACAGACTGAGGGACCCACTGCTGCACATCATCTGTGAGGCTTTGCAGCCCTGATGATCCACCAGGACCAACTCAGCAGTGTGTGAGGAAGAGGAGGAGGAAGAGCCAGCAGCAGCTGACAGATGGAGAGAATAGACAGACTGTTCCCTGTTTGTGAAGGACTGCTAGGAAAGTTTAACATCACTGTCTGTCCTGAATCAGTCTTATTAGGTAATGTTCAAATAATGTGATCATCCAGTGTTTTCAGTGTGGGAGAAAGTACTCAGGGCCTTCAAGTTACACACTATGAAAGGCAGCAACAAGTTTAATGTTCAGAAACCTAAAGTCTGTATCAGCAGCAGAATGGAGCTAAAAATAAATGTTTGTTTCAGTTCTATGAAGCTTTGAGTATTTTGGATCAGTAGCTGCTGTGTTTGTTGCATCATATTGCTGTAATTGTTTATATGCTTTATATATTCTGAGCTAAGTTGATCTATAGTGTTACATCATATTCTATAAGGATGTTATGTGTTTGTAGACTTTCTGCCCAGTTTGACCCATTTAGCAGAAGTCAGCCTGTTTAAGGCTCTGATATCTATTCTGTATGACTTAAAGCAGTTATGACATGGTCTGATTTTCTCACCCAATAAAGGAATATTTCATATATCAGTCTACTCTTCATTCTATCAGACACAGTTATCACAGCTCGTACATTTGCTTTTACACATATATGTAAGCATTGAGCCAAATTTAGTAATGCCAACATATTAAAAGAACAATATTTGTCTCTTACATATGATACATCTATATATACACTGTCACAGATACTTGTCTGTGAGCAGTGTTGGGGAGTAACGGAATACATGTACCGCCGTTACGTATTTAAAATACAACATATGAGTAACTGTATTCCGTTACAGGTATCGTTTAAAAAGGTGGTATTTAGAATACAGTTACTTTGTTGAAATTAATGGATTACACAGCGGTACTTCCCTGTTTCATATTGTGGCGGGTCAGGACTGTTTGGGTTTTGTTTGACAGCTACGTTCTGTTGTTCCAGGCGGCAGCGTTATGGTTGCCATGGTTACAGGGTGACGCTCTCTCTGCGTGTTTCCTGGGTGAGAGAGCGCCTTTTTGTTGTTGTTTTTGTTGTGCTAAGCTAATAGGTAGAATGCTACAGGTATAGCTCTAAAGCATGCAGCCTGATGGGCAGTGTAGTCCATGCTGCTGGGAGAATGGACTGCCATACCCGTGATGTGTCTGTGAGCGAGGGAGGGAGAAAAGGGAAAAGTACGAGCTGTCACGGAGCAGAAACGGGAGCTGGAAGCATGTAAATATAATAACAACCACTGCAGCCAAGAAGAGAGCCTGACGAGCCCAGCTGTAAGTAAGCTGTTAAGACTCGACTGTACGCTGTGTTCGTGTTTTCCTCCGAAACAATAAGTTCCGTTGGAGCAGCCTTTCAACGCCTCTCTCTGTCTCTCGCTAGCAAAGTTGACCCAGACAACAAAGTAAAGCTAGTTTTCAGCTACGAGTCCGACACAGAACCCACCGTATTAGCCAGAGGTCCCTTTACTACGGTTCGGAGCCGCGGACCTTCAGTAACAGTAATAAATCACAGCAATAGTACATTCACGTAGTTGTAAACAGCATATATTAAGTAATCCAAAGTATTCAGAATACGTTACTCTCATCGAGTAACGTAACGGAATACGTTACAGAACACATTTTGGGGCATGTAATCTGTAATCTGTAATGGAATACATTTGAAAAGTAACCTTCCCAACACTGTCTGTGAGTGAAGATTTAAGGTGACAGGAAATATAAATAACTGCAACTTGAATCTTTGACCCAGAGTTCAAGCTCACTGCTGTAATAACTAATCATGATACATATAATAATAACTATAATATTGTCCATATTATATTTACATTACCACAGTGAGATGATTTTAGTCTCATGAACAACATCAGCTGATTGTTATTTACTAGCTAATCTTAAATGACTGTTCAGTACAGGAATGAAGCCCAACAATGTTTTACAGTCCTGTGGTCTCAGCCTCAGATACTCAACTGATCAAAGTGATGTCATGACAAAAATGAATGAACAAAAAAACATTTTTCTCCTTCATTTCTGTCACACAAAGCTGTATGAAACGTTTCTCGCAGTTAGATCCATGGTTGCTAGGCAACAACAGCACGACAAAGGCTAGACCGTCCCATTTCACAAGCCTCGCACTTCCAACCTTCTCGGTCTTCGGAGGACGCGGCCCACGTAGACCGCGAAGGCCGCGTCCTCCAAGGCTGCAGACCCTGAACTGGGACACAGCCAGAGTGTCCGTATGAGGAGTGAGCTTCCTGTTTGGACTCTGTGTTTGTGATAAAGGTATTACATTAAACTCTGGGTTACTTACTGAAAGTTTCCTGAGTGGGAACTGTTCACTTCAGCCATATTTGACTATAATTGTTGAGGTAAATCCACAGAGAGCTAAAGCTTTATGTTAATGCCAAGATGATCAGATTTCAGATTCTAGATCAGACCATCTAAGATGTTTTTCACAATATTGGATTTTTTCAAATACTTGATGTAAACTGATGAAAATAAAGTTTTTATTTATTTGTGTAAATAACCTCTTGTAGCTGACTGGCACCAGCTTCACAGCCCAGCAGGGGGCAGCAGACTGATTCTGTTTCACTGGTTTTATTTCAGTCAATTTGAGCTCAAACTCGAAACATCAGACTGAAAATACAACAAAGAAGAAATTCACACGGACGTTGTCCTGCTTACATTTTTCTTGGTGATGTTCCTCACATCGTGGACGTACTTGATCTTTCCTTCATGCCTGACGACGCCCACTGAGATGGAGTCCTCGCACACCTCCGATGCCACATACTGACCCACCTTAAAACCCAGATCTCTCAGGACCAGGTAGCCTGGAAACAAACACGCTCATCTTTACATAGGAACGCACACACACACACACACAGTAGCGGCTCTGAGCTCCTCGCCTGTCTCTCTGAGCCCGGCCATCCTTCAGAGGAAACACATAACTTCACCTGTGACCACACTTGACCACAGGTGGGGGTAGGAATGTAGCCCGACCACTAAACTGACTGCTTTCAGCAGTCGGCGTCCGTTAGGATCTGTTGCTGGTGTGTCGACCACCGCTGTTCTCCACCTCCACGTTGGACTGCAGCTGGTGACGGCAGTCCTGGTTCTGTTGTGTACAGTCGCCG
>NC_140480.1:35145415-35200415 GCF_051167445.1 Perissodus microlepis
ACCTCTGTTGCACAGCTCCTCGGGGGCGGCCTTGCTCTTACACAGGCTGAGTTTGGGCCGCTTTGCGCTGGGGAAGTACTCGGACAGGGACACGTCGAGGACGTGGTGCTCCAGAGGGTTACTGTCTGCGGACACATACAAACACACTTACATCCTGCAGCCTGTTGGGATCAACAGTGAATGACAGTGTGGCTCTGCTGCCTTGCTCACTGGCACTGTGTGTGGGTTTCAGTCCTTCCTCTCCTTTGGGCAGGAAGCCCCCATTGGCCCAGTCCAGCATGGGTTTGACCTGGTCCTCTGGGCTATTCGACTTGCAGGGAGGAAACGTTTTCTCTGCTCGGATGCTCGCCATCTGAGGGGGAGACAGACGTTATCCTACCTGGGACGGACTGAGCATGTGCAGATTCAGGTGAAACCACGGTGACAGAAAGCATTTTACACACAGATGGAAAAAGGATTCAGACGCTCCCCACGGGCATTTAAGGCACGACAAGCCAGGCAGGCGAAGCTTGACCAGCAAAATCTAAGACAGACTAAATCCCATCAGGAGGGCGCTTTGGTTTCCTGTAAATTACTGCCGTCTGCGCCTGCAGGAGGAGCTCAGTTTGGCAGCAGCACGTCTGTAAAAGTTGGGACGGGTCAACAAAACGCTGAAAACCGAGAAGAGAAACAGCTGGAGGAAGATTTATCAGCTGATCAGGTGACCTGTCAGCGCTGGGTCACATGATCGGGCAGCGCTTCACCAGGCTGCAGAAACTGAATCCTCACTGTGAACATGACGTCATCTACACACCATGACATCATCAGCGCGGGGACGATAACCTTCAAACGCCGCTCTGTGATAAATCAGTGCACGGGCTCAGGAACGCTTCCAGAAACGCCGTCTGCGAGCGACTGGGCGTGACGTCCACCCGTGTAGGCTGCATCACGTGGAGGAGAAGCCACGCGTGACCACGATGGAGAAACGCCCCCGTCTCCTTTAAGACTGATCTGAGGTCAGACCCATCCAAACATGGACGCCGTGTCCAGACCTTTGAGAACATCTGGAGCATCGTGAAAGCACCGACAGGACTGCTGAGCAGCTGGAACCCTCCATCAGAACGTGACGGCGTTCCTCAGCTCACAGACCGTTACAGACTGATGGACCTGTTTACTCTGATTACACACCTGAGCTCTGTGTCGCTATGAACAGAACACAGCTTATGAGATTTACAGCTCGCTCATGTTTGAGGAGTGATAACGGGTCTCTGTGACGGTCCATGTTTAACAGGAACACGCACCAATGACTGGACAGGAGATAAGATGCAGACGGATAAGTGCAGGATGTTAGCAACAGGCTGTTTCTGCCTGAACAGTTCGACAGGCGAGCTTCAATTATAAAACTCGTTTGTAAAATAACCGTGTGAAGACTCTCCTGGTGAGAAAGCCCCGAACGCTTTTAGCAGGAAGACGAGAGGCGAGCAGCGAAGGGGCGGACGGGAGACGAAAGACGGCGGCACGAAGACGCCCGGAGGCCGTCTCTCTCTCTCGCACAAACACGCTCCGTTACACAAACACAGGTGATTATGAAAGATGTCGAGTTAAAGTAAACCGAAGCTCTGTTTCTTCTAACTAAAGCTGACTGTGTTCCAGTGTTTGTGATAAAGTCGAGTGGCTGCAGACTCGTGGACACATTTACTCATAAAACACATTTCTGTTCCTCTCACACACTGAAATCCTCTCGCATTAACACATTTATCTATGCAGCCCTGATGCAGTTATTATCTGAAATCAAATCCTCTGTGCCGAGCGTCCCGTCTGTCCCTTCCTGCCTCCATGTTTCTGTTTCTGCAGGAAAGGAAACGTCTCCCGTTTACTCCATGAGAACGCCGGGATAAGCTTTTTTCCCAGAGGTCAGGAGAGACAGGTGATAGCGAGGACACACACACACACAGACACACACACTCACACGCACACACACACAGAGACACACACACTCACACACACACACTCACACAGACACACACACACACAGACACACACACTCACACAGACACACACACACACACACACACACACACACTCACACAGACACACACACACACAGACACACACACTCACACAGACACACACACACACAGACACACACACTCACACAGACACACACACACACACACACACACACACACACACTCACACAGACACACACACACACAGACACACACACTCACACAGACACACACACACACACACACACACACCCCGACAGGTGTAAACATGCATAAATACACTTCCCGTGAACCAGTCTGTTCTTGGCAGGGAACCACGCTACATGTTTTTACAGCAGACTTTAGACCTGAAACATGACACACACACAGACACACACTCGGTATCTTAGTGAGGATATCTCACTGACATAATGCTTTCCCTGGCTGCTTACCCTAACCATCATGAATGAATGCCTAACCCTGACCTAACGGTAGCCCTGACACTGAAACCACATCATGAGTCTGAGTCTTCAAACTGGTGGGGACGGCTGTTGGTGCCCACAAAGATATGTAAACACTAGGGGTGCAACGATACACAAAATTCACGGTTCGGTTCGATACTTTGGTGTCACGGTTCGATATTTTTTCAATACAAAAAAATGTTCATGCCTTTTTAATTTGTCATTTATTAAAATTATAAATATATATTTTAACTCAAAAGTACAGTTTTTAAATTTAATGTTGCTGAAACAACAAAGTCATAAAAAAATAAATCTATCTGATGGAGAAATCACATCTTTGGAAAAGAGAGTTTATTACAGAGAAATGGCTCTTTCCAAAATAAAAGCTATACTATACGCTTCTTCTGGGCTATATTCTCAGCAGCATATTAAACATATCAGGTCCCCATAAGGAGAATCCTGTGCTAACGGCTGTCTAAATGACTCGGGTAAAGTTTGTAGCATGCGTGCTTGTTGTTTTTGTCTGCTTCCACTTGTCTTTGCACTAGGATGATGTCGGAGTAAACGTGCAGTCATATTCGTTGTGTTCCCACTAGTGCTGTCAGCGTTAATCTGAAATGACGTTAACGCCACAACGCGGCAAATCTCCGTTAACGAGCTATCGCGGATCGCCCCGTGCGTGGGGCTGGACGGCCAACACGTTAACAAGCTAACTGTGCTAACGCAGTAGTTCCCACCATGTAATTGAGCATTGCGTGGCACATCCAACATACTGTTTTACTTTAGTCCATGACGCGCTTACCTTCAGGGTCATACGTCACATGAAGACCAAAATAGTTCCAAAGGCCAGATCTGAATGAGGGTGGGGGAGGTTCAGTTTGCCATGTTGCAACGAGCTTAGCTTCTGTCTTGCTAGCTTGCGCTGCGCTCAGTGGATCTGCGTTCGACAGTGCAGCCTAGGCGGAGTAGTCGAACGCAGATCCACTGAGCGCTCAACACAGACAGCATCGTCAGAAGAAAAGTTGATAAAATAAATTAAAAATGTTGTATTGTTCGATACATATGCGTACCGAACCGAAAGCACTGTATCGAACGGTTCAATATCGATACGAGCATCGTTGCACCCCTAGTAAACACAGTCACACACACATGTGATCCTGTGTGTGTTTTGTCTGCATGTCGCTGGTTCTGGTTTCTGACACTGGGACCTACAGCTGTAAAATTTTGCATGTTTATTGTTTATGTTACATAATTTTAAGTGAACGACCCCGAGGGCGTGGGGTCGGGGGAGACAGGAACCCCGAGTTAATAAAAAAGAAACATCCAATCAGGACGCAGGCAGGGCGCATTTAAAGGTTGACCACATGGTTACACACCTCCAGGCTACATTTATTTAAGATGAGTCACAAACTCTGTTTTGCTTGTTTGATGCTGCGCACGGTCATTTAAAACTAGATGAGATGTCAATAAAGCTGCACACCAAAACAAAGAACCAATCAGAATCGACTAGCTTTGGATAACCGCTGTAAGAAAGAGGAAACAGTCTCAGAGGAGGTCTGCTGTTACACGAGGCTCATATGACGCAGAGAACCGCAGGTAACAGGTGCATCATGTGACATACAGGGAGCAGTTGCAGATAGCCAACCCTGACACTGACCTCCAGCGCCTGGAACACCGCCCTGCGGTACGAGGCCAGCTTGGTGTAGGAAGCCTGGCTGAAGAACTTGGGGAAGGCGGTGAGGGAGTCCAGCTTGTCTGCAGAAACCTGGAGCAGAGAACACGGCATCAAACCCACACGTCCCACCATCCCGACGCCACAGCGTTTCTGCGCCTCCTCACCTCAGAGAACTTCCCGTCCCCAAACCACTGCAGCCACCTCATGCCGTGGCTGGCCTGCCGCTTGCCGGTGGCTCGCCACGTCACCACGATCCCCGGCCACCACGAGAAGCCTTTGATCTTCCCCCAGACCAGCTCGCCAATCCCGAAGCCCTTGTTGTCCTAAACAGAGACACGGGAGGAAGTGCTGAGTTCATTCACGAGCCTCGTCACTTTCTGTTAATTAAAGACGAATCAAAGATTAAAGTCAGGTGAAATCAGTGCGACACGTTTCGTACAGCAAAGTCTCCTCATCGTGGACGTGAGCGTCAAAGCGTTATCAGACGCCGGTCACGTCTGCGAGCATTCCTTAAACCTCCCACTTAGTTGGTTTGTAGTTTGACTCTGTTCTGTTGTGGTGCAAATATAATAAAAAAGACTAAAACAAAATGTGTGTTCGTCCACGTCGGCTGAAGACACGCTGCTTCCTCTGCAGAGACTTCATCACTGATGACATCACAGCCGTTTCCCGGGGCAGCGGCTCTTTAACGAGCAGCTGGTGGAGCCCGGGCCATGTGACCCTTCAGCCCAGTGGGCTGCGTGGATGCTACGCCCCTCTGACGGAGTGGCTCCTCTGAGCAGCTGAGCTCAGAGCTTCCATCACGAGCTTCCACGTGGACTCCTCGGGTCATTTCCAGCTTCGTTTATTATTCCTGGACTCCACCGGTTCGCTTTCTCCTGATTGGCCGCCCTTCTGTAAAAGTCTAAACAGCAGCCGTACTGCCTCTCTGTGACATCGTACAGTACCAACAGCAGAAAAAAACTCTGTGAAACGGAACATTATGAGCCGTCAGAAGTCCCGCCCACCTCCTGTTCAACCTGTCTGTCTACGAGGTGTGGCCAGTCAGAAGAGACGTGGCTTAACGCAGCAGTTGCATTAATTATCAATGAGAAAATATCCAAGAGGAGGCCAGCACAGGTCGCCCTGTGTTTGAAAGTGGCCTTAAAAGGGGAGGAGCTAAATCTTGTTGAAGACAGGATGAGAACCGCACTGATCACGTCATCACAAACGGGGAGATTTGCACTCATATCGACTTACGCTGTACTCCTGCTTGGTTTCGGAGCTGGACGAGGTGCTGGTGCTCTGGGCCGAGTCTTTGGAGTCTTGTTCCATGAGCTCCAGTCGAGGGGTCTCCGGGACCCCGCCGGACCCGACCGCAGGTGCCCGAGGATTCCCGGGACACTGAGGGCAGGGAGAGGGAAGGTTGACAGAGGAAGAAGCGGGAGGAAGACCTGTGAGAAGCACAGACTCGACAGCAACAATCATCCTGGAGCTGTGAGTGAGTCGGCAGCATCATCCCGCTTTGACCAAATATTCAAACACAAAGTAAAATGAATAAAAAGCCTCTTTGTTAAACTCTTTTATGAAGGAGGAGACGCGATTGTGCAGGCTGCAAACTGACAGCACCACCTCTACCCCACCCCGAGGTGGATGGATGTGTGTCTGTGCAGCTTGTTACATTGTCCCCTCCCTGCTGCCCCCTGCTGGTCGCTGAGTCAGTCGAGCCGTTAACGTTTTGCAGACTTTCATAAATCCAAATATCTTTTTCTGTATTCTAGAAGAAGATCAGCTGCATCTAAGCTCACCGCGTGGACAATATGTTTTATGTTTTTAATGGCTGCACATTCCCGAGAGTTTACCGGAGACGTGCCGTGCTCCTGTTTGCGGCTCTGTCTGCGAGGCTTGCCGTGTGTGTGCGGCGTCAGGCCGGCCTGGAAGATGGTTCTGGGTCGAGGCGTCTGTCTCAAGCCCAGCTGAGGCGCTCCTGAAGACTTGTCCTGCAAAGAGACAAACACCAGACCAGTGTCCCCTCTGCTCTCGCCTAAATCACAGGGCAGTGAAAAGCTCCTACGCGAGAGTCGTACCGAGTCCCAGGTGCTTTCCTCGTCCTCGCGTCTCTTCCTGCTCCTCTTCCTGCTTCCCCTCGAGCACTGGTTACCATCTGTGGCGGGAGTGGAAGACAACAGATGGACAGAAGGTCAGACAGATGGTCCGAGAGAAACTGAATATTTTCGCGGGACGGCGTCGCCGGGCAGACGGCTGCCAAAGTCAAAGAGCTTAAACGTGACGATTTCGGCAGTTCAACAGCTTCAAGAGCAAACACAAAACCTCACACAGTCACAGCAAAACATGAACATCTCAGTTAAGTGATTAAAAACGCACTAAATGTTTAATAAGTGAAGACGCAGACACACTGCATCGCTCCATCAGGCTCCAGGTTCTCGTGACTTTTAAAGAACTGAAGCAGAAACTTAATCTGAAGAAATGCAGTCAAAGCTCATCATCATCATCATCATCATCATCATCATCATCGTCATGCTGACAGCAGGAAATCATCGCCACAGCAGAAACATGAAGTGAAAGTCTGAGAAATGAATGTAAACGCGTGACCTCACTGGCAGCTGTAATCATTCACACATTTTCCCTTTTAATGTGAAGTTTCTGTCCGCAAACACACAGGAAGCCAGCCGACCTTCAAAATAAAGGTCTCACATGAAATAAGTGACGGCGTAAAGACGAGTGGCGTGAGTTACCCTGAGGCGAGGCAGCGTCTCCGTTCTGTTTGGGGCTGAAGGGTGAAGGCGGCTCGGCCGCGGTCAGGGGGCTGTTCTCATTGGTCAGTTCCACTCCGCTGTCATTCTCGGACAGGCCCTCAGCTGGAGGCGTGTCCCCGTTCACCGCTGCCTGGAGACAGAACAGAATCACAAACGGTGTTATCTGAGATAAAGCCTCGGAGTGAGGCGGGACGCAGAAGAGTGGCAGAGGCGCGATCCACAGAGACGCCATCGCTCCATCAGCCCTCCACCAGGGAAGAAGAGAGAGATGATGGAGCTCCACAGAAAACATTTTATTTTACATGTCACTTCCTGTTACCTTTTACTCAGTTTGTCACTGTTTTCTGTGTTATTACCTGAGACTTGGCTGCAGCGCACAGAGTTGATGCTTTCAGGAACCGTTGGAACTTTTACGGTTTAAGTTTGGCCTAAAGCGGGAGCGCCGGTGACCAGCAGATGATCAGCTGATCATCTCCAGTGTCAGTTCTTAGTTTTTGGCCCTTACACGTCTTCTTCTCACATGTTTTTAAGGACATGCTGCACACAGAGATATCCCAGGTTTCCAGGTAACTGCTCTTTGGGAATCACCCTGTTCGTCTAAAAATACTAAACTGTGAGATTTTTGACAGACTCTACTAATGAAACAGGAACAGACGATGTGTTTAAAATCTTTGCCCGTGTGTCTGTTATGTGCAGATGCCTTCATAATTAAATGAAAATAGTCCGGCACAAGGACTGAAACTGAGTGAAAAGCAGCCAAATCAAAGGTTTTGTAAGACCTTCAGAAAGTCTGGGAACTTTTAATGAACCTTTAAAGTTCTGTTTTAAGAAGTAAGAAGAAAGTCTGGCTCCTTGAAACGAGGGCTGGCTCAGGACTTCTGCACAGCACTGTGCTGCTTTGCATTGTTCCAATAAGCAACTTTTCCAACTCCCAGATTTTAAGGTCAGTGACGTTAAAGCCTGAAGTTTGTGACGCGAGCGCACGCCACGCTGAGCCTGCAGCCCACACAGGGCTCTGCATGACGACGGCGTGTTTGATGTGCCGACGCCAACGCTCCACATTCCCGAAGCCTCAGGTCATACTCAGGCAAACACTCACCGGAGCCTCTGGCCTCACCGCTGTGACGGCTGCCATTAAAGCGTCACGTGACAAACGATTAACGCGCCTGACACTGAGCAGAGCGGGCAGCCAACGCGGTGCAGTCAGGACTTGTTCAGGCTTCTAATCTCCTGACTGCCGCAGACGTTTGGTGCCGTTCCAAGTGGGTCATCCGTCATCTCCAGCATCCAATACGTTAGCTTACTGTCCGTGTCGTACTGCTACGCTCTGCGTGTGTGTCAGCTGAGACTCTGTGGTCTTGTGGGTCTTGCAGGCAGGTCTGCAGCGTTAAACAGAGCCTGGTTACAAGTCCAAACACTGACATGTCAGCAGTTTTCTTTGTTGCTAGCTAAATAAAAGCACTTCAAACAAAAAGCCATCAGGCACGAGGATGTTGTGTAACTACAGTCCAAAGCCTCGCTGCCTTTTACGCAGTTTTAATCTTTGATCTGGGAGAATCCACCCACCGTGTTTAGCTTCAGGCCACAGCTGTGTTTCAGGCACAGCTGTTCACGAGCAACACTGACACATCCACGCGCCTCCACCTGGGGCAGTGAGAACCACCTCACTGACAGGTGGATGAGCGCCGCGTTGAACGGCTGCTGTCTCATCATACGTGAAGCGAGCAGCGTTCACACAACCTGTTACTTTAAGTGAAACTTTAAGTTAGCTTGTCTTAAAGAGACACCACACAACTGCGACTGTTACAGCGGGTGTAGTCATAGCGACGCTGTACCGTTGGTGGTTTGATCCCTGGCTGCTCCAGTCCGACCCGACTGTGATATCAGGATCATCGTTTACAGCTGCAGATACATTTATAGACAAACTGAATCCATGTCCTCCGGTTCTCCTTCTTCCTAACATATTCTACCAATCAGAAAACCCGAGGTCAGACGCCAAGAGTTCCCATTAGTGGGTTTCAAACTGCCCAGGAAGAACAGAGGGCAGGTCACGGCAGGTTTAAAGGCGCTGAGCAGTAGGTCTCCGAAGGTCTTTTCTTCTTCTGTGTTTTTACTCGTTTTCAGGCGTCTAAACAAATCCTGAGGCTGAAGCTCGTCAGAAGGATGTTGTCACATGTTTCAATCAATCACTGCACCGATTTTTAAGCAGATACATAGAAAGCAATGATGGCTCGGGACTCTGTGCTTCATGAAACTGCCGGACAGGACGGCTTATTTTAGGAAAAACAAGGACTCGTGCGCGTTACTGTAAATCTGCGTCACCTGGCGTGCCATCGGCCCATTTACAGCATCTGCGCTTTGCACGACTCCTGTAATTGTTCTAATCGTTATCTCAGACACTTTCACACACTCAGTTAAGGATCGTGGAGTCTCTGGTGCAGGACCAGCACTCCTTTGAAGAGCGTTGGATCCATGACAGCAGATGACTGTATAGTTTTCATTCCAAGGCACACCTGGACTTGTCCCGTGCACTCCAGTCTGCTTCGGCACACGGTTTGGAAACCACCGGTTCATGTAATCCAGCGTGGCATTAGTCATGTATGCTATGAATGACCAAACATTTGGCCTGATTCCACCGTGAGAGGATCGAGGCTTCCAGAACAGCACTGATGGCGTTTCATCTTCTCACTTTGTGCCCAGCTTTGGTGAGAGACACCATCTGACTGGTCACACGTATCCAGCTGGTTCATCCAATCACCTGCTGAGCACTCTGATTTGAAAGTGTCTTTGTCTGTTTCCAGCGAGGACTTAGCACATGCTTACAAAAACATGTTCTGTGTGAGCTTGAGACGGTGCAGAGACTAAAATAATGAAGAACTAACGCTGAGCCTGTGTACTCTGTCAGGCGTCAGGCATGTTCAGCAGCAGCTGACTCAACAAACTACAGCCATGAAAGAAAAGCAGCGCGCGTGACAAATCTGCAGCGCTGGCAGCGAGTCAGGATACAGGAGCGACGAGGAATCCGAGCGGCGAGGACACGAAGGCGGGCGGGAATGCTTTCGTCGCTCCTTCTCCCGGCATCGCTTCAGAAGAGCCGGACACGTGAGTTTGTGCAGCGCCCTCCCTGCTCTGCCTGAACACGAACTCCAGCGTCCTGAAAGGACCGATTCCACCTTAATCCCCACTCTGCCCACGTGACAGCAAGACGACAAATGATGTTCAGACAATAATGTAACACCTAGGGAGACTATGCACGTGAGCAAGTGTGTGTGCGTGTGTGTGTCTATCCCATGATAGAGCCGCTGCAGCTGTAGCTGCTAGCTGTCTGCGAGGCTTCACCGCAGCCAAATATTTTATGTGTGAAGAACTTTGGTACTTGTTCTAATAGTGATTTAGTGACAAGGTGAGCGTGCTGCTGCTGTTAGTCTGGATTTAAGCTAATGCAGGCTGAAGCTGCCAGTGTTTACGACCAACATCAGAGTGAAGGAATTATTACAGACTGACGGAGACGCGGAGCAGCAGCAGAAAGATCATCATGACACTTTAGAGAGTCAGAGGAAGAAAACAAGCAGCGGAGGGGAGGAAGAGGAGGGAAGGAGCAGCTGTGAAACAGATGGAAAATTCAGACTGTGCAGAGTTTTTAAGCCAAATGACCACAATGCATATCTGCATCTGTTTGTGATTGTTAATTCTCGTAAAACAGTGTGTGTGTGTGTGTAAGTTTCCACTATAACGAATGAACTCGGTGAACTTGTGAGAAAGTGTGTGCTCAGTGTGGTTTGGAGCAGAAACTGCTGAGACGGCTAAACGAGACGGGAAAAGTGAAACGCGCTGAATCGTTTCAGCTGCTGAGACATTCGCTCACCGAGGTCACGGCGCCGCGTCCTCTGTTGGTTCGTGGATGCATTTATTCCCCAAGAGCTGGTCTCACAGACGCCACGTTAAAAATCACGACATATCCGACCCCACGTCCGGAAATCCATTCATTGTGGCGGGAATGAGCTTTGTATAAGTTCCGGGTCAATCTGCTCCATTCCCCGGCTCCATCGCTGCTGCTGTCTCTGTGGTGTCTGATTGCTGGGACCACCCGGCCCATTTATTCCACCTTGTGCCCTGACTCCACCCACTAAACGCTGAGTCGGTTTCTTTGTTTGTTTTGTTATAATGAACGAAAACGCTGCAGTCAGAGCGCCGGTAAGTTTACTGACTGGTTTTATTTATTAAATATTGTTGTTTTGTTTTTTCACGATGTTAAACGATCTCTTCCAGAGTCGAGTGATTTTTGTATTTTTGTCCATTTTGGATGTTTTTTGTTACTTTTCTAATTAGACTTAAATTCAGCTGAACTGAACCTTGTCCCGCTTCCTTTTGGGCCCAAATGAGTTGTTTTGTGTTGTTTATAATAAATATGTACACTCGGGCTCGTTAGTCGAAGCTCCTTCTGAATATGAGCCATCGAGCTGCAGTCAGGCGCCCTTTACTGCGTTACAACAGGTAACACCAGCAGCAGCACAATCACGTCTACGTGAAGCTCCACAGACGCTCACTGCAGCCAGGCTCGCAGAGACAAGAAAACAACGACGCTGACATTTCGGAGATTTTGATTACAACATCATAAAGTTCAGCTAATCCACCCTGAAGTAGGTGGTCTCCACCACACGCGGGACTGCTGCTGATGGCAGCTACCACGCGCACACCAAACAGAACTTTTCAGAGGAACGACTCGGGCCTGGAGCGAGCAGGAGGGCAGGAGGCACCGAAGGCGTGGGCGGCATATACGACCTACCAGGCGTCAGGGCAGCGGTCGGGGGATCGGTCCATGAACAGAAGCTACACGAGCGTTGACGGAGAGACCAGCTGGATTTAATTTAGTCTATCTTTAAACCTTCACCAGCAGATTTCTGGAAGTGAGAGCTGAAGCTGCTCTTTATTTGAAATGTAACCTTTAATGTTTATATGATTCAGTTTACATAGTGTAAATGTTTCAGTCACAGCACGGGAGGTAAACTGTACACATACGCTGCTGTGTGTGAGCTGACGTGGAGTCATCCATCCACCTGCAGCTGCTATGAAGTCCGAGTGGAGCACAGACGAGGGAGGAGCAGCTGTTTCATGAGCCTCTGCAGATGTTTCAGCTGCATGAAGACTCCACAGGAGCTCTGTATGTGATAACAAGACCGGGGAGTCTCTGCTCCAGCCCACCGTGGAAACTGCTTAACTTAACAGCTGGATGAAACAGCACAGCTGGAGGGAGTTCCTGCAGCACAGCTGGATGTTACGTGGCCCCGGCTCTCACACCGCGCTCCCCATCGCTGACAAACATATTAAAACATAAATGATGACGCTATGGTGTCACAGTCTGACCTAGAGACTCATTGTAAAAACATCTGGCTGCACGCTTATGTGGTTATACACACTCTGACCCAGCAGCTGGAGCAAATGAAGCTTCTGCTGCTGGTACCAATATAAGAAACGTGCTTCCTCAGGGAACCTGCAGGACTGAGCATCTCTCTCCTTCATTACTGACAAAAGATAAACATCCATCTTCTTCTGCTTATCGGGTCGTGTGGGCAGCAGCCTCAGCAGAGAAGCCCAGACCTCCCTCTCCCCAGCCACCTCCCCCAGCTTGTCCGGGGGAACACCAAAGTGTTCCCAGGCCAGCCGAGAGATATAATCTCTCCAGCGGGTCCTGGGTCTGGCCTGGGGCCTCCTCCCGGTGGGACATGCCTGGAACACCTCACCCAGGAGATCCCCGAACCACCTCAACTGGTTCCTTTCAATATGGATGAGCAGCGGCTCTACTCTGAGCCCCTCCTCATGAAGTCAGACACTGTCACCAACAGCATGATCCGGGTCAAAGGACCACAGAGCCTTCCTCTCCGCTCTCAGCTACTGAACTCCAGGTGACTGACGCTCTTCGTTAAATCGCTCATTCTGCCTCGTTTAGTTTCACACCAGTCGGCCAGGTCAGCACACACGCCATCATCATCCTCACCGTCCTCCCAAACCTGCTTTCCTGGATATCCGTCAGCCCTGTGCCTCAACAGGAAGTACAAAGCAACGCTTCACTTCCTTTTATGGCCCGCTGCTGTGGTCACCGATGCTTCTTTGAAAGATCAAGCTTTAAAAATGTGTTTACTGAGAGCCGCTCTGGCTGGTGTGACCCCGCGACGCCTCACAGGCTACGTCACGCACATTCCTCGGCATGAAGCAGACTGCCCCGCGGCGCTCCGATGATGCTGTCAAATCGTCTTAGTGACGGCCAGAATGATTAGAAACACAGGGTGGGGCGTTTTCACCAGGGGGGGCTGGAAAGCAGCGAAGACCCGCCCCATGCCACAAGCACGCCAAAAACGGAGGCCTCGTATTTCCTGCTTAGGATTAGCTCGGACTTCCACGTGTGTGCGTTTGTGTTTAACACGTCTACATTGCCGGTGTCATGACCCGCTCCTCCTACCTCCTCCTGTGCAGGGTGAGCGAAGGAGTGCATCCTAACCCAAAAGCCTTTCTCCCCTACGCACACAGGACGGTGCTGAAGCTGACAGGCAGTGACGATGCAACAAATCAAAAGATGCTGACTTACACCACCGCCGAACTCCCAAAACAAAACGCGATAAGGAAAACCTAAAATTATTTCCTGAGCAGGAAGTGTTACGGATAAAAGCTGCCCGACTTTCCCTGAATCCCAAAGAGCAGAAAAGAAAAGCTGCACAAACACTCGGAGACGAGAGGAACGAAAGGAGGGATGGAGAGGAGACGAACGGGTGGAGGAGGAGGTGGAGAAAGAAGAGAAGAAGAGAAGCAGATGGTGGCGGATCAGTGACGGAGTGATATATGAGTGAAAGAGAGGAAGAGGTAGTAACGGACGACAGGAGGAGCCAAGTGTGTGTGTCTGTGTGCGTCTGTGTGTGTGTGCGTCTGTGTGTGTGTGTGTGTCTGTGTGTGTGCGTCTGTGTGTGTGTGTGTGTGTCTGTGTGTGTGCGTCTGTGTGTGTGTGTGTGCGTGAAGTGAATCCATTTGCTGAGCTTATAAAGAGGCCACTGTGCTCCCTCCATCCTTTCCTCCTCGCTTCAACTCCTTCCTCCCTCTGTCCTTCCGTCTCCCAAACATTTCTGGTTTCCGCCTCAGCTGTGTGTGTGTGTGTGTGTGTGTGTGTGTGTGTGTGTGTGTGTGTGTGTGTGTGTGTGGCGCCACATGCAGCCTCTCAGCTGACGTGCATTCTCAATTAGACTCATGTAACATGCTGGTGGTCCTGCCCGGGCATCTGCCTTGGCAGCGATACACACTCTCCTTTAAACCCACAGCTGGCTCAGGCAGCAGCTGGGGGAGTGGCCATGACTGTGTGTGTGTGTGTGTGTGAGACTCACTGTGGCCGTCATGTTGTTGCTCTTCTCCATGATAGCAGCAGAGTATTTGTTGGAAGGCATGGCGGTGGCGCTGGACTGGTCCCGTGTCTGTGCTGACTCCTTCTCAAACCTGCAGGACAAAAACACGAGACAGTTTCCGTCAGCGTCACGGCCGTCGGGACTCACGTCTGCTCGGAATAACGCTCTTCTTCCTCGGGTCCTCGGGCAGCTGGAGTTCACTGAGACTTTACCAGAGGGGTGGAGCAAGTCACCTACTGATCGTGAGGTTGGAGGTTTGATCCCCAGTCTGCGCTACTACGTGTGAATGTTAGATAGAAAAAAGCGTTTGTGTGAAACACATGGTTTTCAGCTTCAACCAGTTAAACCGCCTCTGAGGCGAGCTATTTTAGCCCCTCCCCCTGTCACAGGTAGTGCTGGGCTGCACAGGTGTGGGTATATCTTTAGTTTTAATCCATCAGAGAGATCACACCTCCAGAGATCGAGTTAATTAAACGATCTCCTCACTCTTATTTTGAAATTCCATTCTGAAATACAACAAGCTCAAGTCTTCCCTCACGGCCGAACCGGTCACCGTTTACCTCGTCGTCGTTCGGAGAGGCTCTCAGACTCAGTTTCTCCGTCAGGTGGAGATACGTCCAGGTTCTGATAGGCTGAGAGAGACACGAAAACTAGCGGCTGCCTGACGGTGCAGGCGGAGTGCCTCGGCCTCTCTGGAGAGGCAGCCGACAGACTTGACAGGACGACCTAATCACTGCTTTAGGTTAAAGAAAGAAAATAAGAAAGGATGTTTAACATAAAGCTGTGACCTACACGCCCATTCCACATCCTGGGCCTCTGCAGAGAGGATGCGCAGCTGAACAATCAACAATCGCTGCTGTGGCCTCGGATGAAATTCCTCGGATACTCCAGACTTCCTTCCTAACGCTGAAGTGCTGCTTTAATGACACAGCTGATGATGATCGTCAGTTTCACTCAGAGTTTGTTCGGAAGCGGAGCTCGAAATGTTCACGGCCGCACTTCAGAGTGCGTTCGACGCAAACGGCGTGAAGAAGAAGAAGTGCGTCGACGGGGCATTACTGCGGCTCGGCTGAGCATGACGACAGAGGCGTCCATTCCCACGAGCACAAACACGAATCTGTGAGAACAATCAGGAGGAAAGAAGAGCAAATAAAGTCACAGCGAGAAAGGATCAAAGCATCGAAGGAAACCGAAGGAACGACCGAACAGCACACGGAAGCTGGATGAGGGAGCAAAGGAAAGATAGAAGGAAGGAAAGAAGGAAGAAATGGATGAAACAGAAAATAATAAAAGCCAAAGTAAAGACGTGACACGATCGGACGGTCCCCGACCTGCCTGAGGGTTTTTTCTTTCCTGTTTTTTCTCCCTCTCCATTTCTGGGGTTGTTTATGGAAGTTGCTCTTCCGGAAGTCAGGTGCTGAAGGGCATCTGACCCGGAAGCTGTTTCCAGCTGTTTGCAATCATCAGAGCTATTTAACGGCGGAGTCGGGCGACGGACGAAGTGAGAGCAGACAGACTTGCCTGCTGTAGGATTTCACGAGCGCGGGTCATTGCTGGGAACGTCACAGGACGTTGTAGCACCACAGGACAAACGCAGAGGAGAGCGGCCCTTTGTGATTGCTGCGCACAAACTTGGAACAGCCTGGTCATCGTCTCTCCAACACTCGACATTTTTAAAACACGTCGGAAACACATTTTTACTCTTTAGCTGTTAATTGTGACTGAGTTTCATTCTCTGTGTGTTTGTTCTACTTTTTTACTGCGGGCAGCACTTTAATCAATCTGTGTTGTTTTTAAATGTGCTTATAAATAAATTGATTGATTGCACATTTGCATTGACTATTGGACTAATTTATCACTGCAAATAAAAGCACTGCCTGTTCTCCAAGAGTTCACATCTGGGTCCTCGCTGCTCTGTGGGACTGATGTGACCCAAAAAAACCTGACGCAAACACACAAACCTATCAGTGTGTGTGTGTGTGTGTGTGTGTGTGTGTGTTAGGCACACACCATATGACTCTGCATTCTCCTGAGCCTCATGCTGGTCAACCTAAATACTCATTTTATTGTGTGTGTGTGATTACACCACAGACGTGTGTGTAGGTTAGGATTTCAGCGAGGTTAAAGGTCAGTCTCTGGGTACTGAACGGTCGCAGGGTGATTAAGGTGATCTTCTCTTTCTGCTCAGTTCCAGCTCGTCTCTCTTTTTGGACTCCAGCAGCTTTGCATGATTCACAACTCAAAATAATCCTTCTTTAGCTGACACTGGACTTTGCTGCACAAAAGGATGGGCGCGCAATGGTAAAGCGGAAACTGCATCCAGGACACAAACAAATGCATTATGCTTCAGCTCTGCAGAGAATACATCCTAAAGGCTAAGCTAGCCAGACAGCATGCTAATGCTAAGCTAGCCACGAATGTAGCGTGAAAGCTGACCCCAGCTTTAAGAGTCGGGCTGTGTTTGTACCTGTCCGTGTTTTTAAAGTAGAATCGTCATGGCGACTGCTTTAATGTCTCTTTGTGCCGTCGAATTTGTGTTCATACCTACATACTAAGATGCCGTCATTAGCATGTGTCGCTGTGTGTCACCTGTTAAATGGTGATTATGTGTTTCAGGTCGTTTAACTTCCAACGAGTAGTGCAACAAACTGATTTCTCCTGAGTGTAATTAAGTAATGTACCGCATCACTTTGAAGAAAACGCCCCAACGCCGAGGGGAAACACCTCCAACACACACAAACATTTGATCCACAGTAGTGCTGGACGATATGGAAAAAATATTTATCACGATATGAATTATTTTATATCACGATAACGATATATATATATCACGATATACCACAATGTCTGTTGCTCTGCCTAGCACATCCCCATCGAGTCGCTGATGAAGAGGAACTCGGCCGTGGCTCTGACCTTCCTCCAGTGGTTCAAGATCTTCTTCGACGAGAACAATGATGGCAGGGAGTACAACGCCTTGGAAGCTAGAGGAGGACAGAGCCTGGTTCCTGCTGACCTAGGTGTGTCTCGCACAGGTGTCACACAGCGTGTTTTCAGGGAAACCGATGCTGGAAACTAGTGCTGGGCGATATTGAAAAAATATTTATCACGATATGAATTATTTTATATCACGATAACGATATATATATCACGATATACCACAATGTTTCCACTTATTCTCTGAAAAGTGTGACAGATGTCATTGCTCACTTTTCTCCAACTTTATTTTGCAGATTTAAAGGAACTGTCACAAATGAGAAACGTGCATTTTAGTGCAGCAATATAAATGCATCAAAGGAAAACAGCTGTGGCCTTCTTTATTTTCAAAATCATACATTTAAAATGAAGTTTTTAAAGTGCACAACAGTTTCAAGTTTTTCTGCCGAAAATATTTGTTTTACTAACATGCATATCATATATGCTAGTAAAACTAATGTGTGTATATATACTAGTACTACATGCACGTATATGCGCACATAATGTACTTTATGCACGTTAAATATGTAGCGACGGCAGACTCATACCTTGGGCTAACATGACTCCAGTGTGGTCATGTGGAAAGTCCGCAGTCTGTCAACAGCGAGCGCGGCGTCTTTGTTAATGAAGTGGATGGTTACGCTCATGTAGGGCTGCGTATCTCTGCTCGTCCACAGCTCAGCAGCCAAGGCTTAATGCACGACACTGCAAACATCCTGCTCTACTTTGGCCCGGCATGCGTCATATAAGCGAGGCACCTCGACTTTACTGAAGTGCTTACGACCGGGCGTGACGTCCCTCGGATCAAGGACTTTGACGAGGTCACGAAAGCTGTTCTTCTCAACTACATAAACAGGGCCACGCCTTTACAAATGTAACGCGAGACGGCGCCTGTGATTTGTTTATGGCGCTGGGACGTTTTCTCATACGGGCCTCGTGTGAAAGGCTGCTGTATCTTCAGCTGGTATAGTTTTTCTTTCCCAACTTGCTCCCGTCGTTCCACAGCTTGGTTTAGCTCGGATTCTCTGGATTCTTCTTCATGGGCCTTCTGTGGGTGATACAAGAGATTTGTTGTGTTGCCATCGGGCGCGGGAATAGTTTTATAGCATAGCTTGCAAATGGGCGTCTTCTGCTCCGTGTTGGTGCTGTTGAACCCAAAATGCAACCAAATCACAGACGTACCCCCTCTTTTGGTAAAAGTGCTTCTTCTCGGGCTGCCTGTGTAGCCATCTCTGCCTGGTGCATGTCCGGGCAGGAAACTGCAACCTGTCAAGCGTCCATCGTTTTTGAGTTACCGTACGATGCACGTAAAGCAGCACCATGTCGCAAAACCACAAGACGGCGTTTCTTCATTTTTTTTAATACTTTATTTTCTCTTGCATAAAGGTAGAGTATGCATAGTGACAAGACAACACTAATAAATTTGCCACAGGCTATTTAATGATATATTTTATCTAATAGTTTATAAAATTAGGTTAGAAACAACAGAAGACAAATGGCACGATAGACACTTTTCTATCGTCCACACGGTAGATATATGTGGTCGCCCAGCACTAATCCACAACATGCAGATTATGGAATCAAAATCACTCAATTCGTATAAATTCCCATCTCTACTCAGCAGACTTGTAATCGCTTCACAACAGCGAATAAAAGAGCGTTAAATGAAGTGAAGTTTCCTCACGTTGCAATAAACTGTGTGCACACTGGGGTCAAACTGAGTGTAGGAGCTACACAAACGCACATGCATCCTCTGTGCTGTGTGCACATTCGGGATCGTGCACTCTCACATGCTTTGAACCATAAAACAACCACCTGCATGACTCTGCCAGGTGCTTCCTGCACACTCAAGCACATCAACTGTTTTCCATCATGAGGAGACTGGATCCACCAATGAATGTCGCTAAAATTCAGTGGCTGAAAATAAACAGGGGGGCGGTAGGCGAGGAAATCCACCGGCATGCCGCCATCGTGGAAGCTCTGAATTCAAGCGTTGGAGAGTGGATCGACAATCAGTCGATGCAAACAAGGACCCGCCTTTCAGGGCTGCGCTCAGGGGTCAAGGGTCATTTAAGGTTTTTTAGTTTGTTTTCTCGTTAACCAAGTGAGGTGACAGGTAGGATCTACAGCCCTGCTGCTCTGCTGAAAGCCCAACATTCCTGTCAGCTGCACTGAAGCTTTCTTAGTTTCCTGTTCGAGTTTCCCGTCTCGGTGGACGGACACATCCTGTTAGTTTGGTCTGGAACGAACGCACGAGCTAACTCAGTTTGTGACCACTCGAACCTCACGCCTGCATGCACACCTGCAGACAAAAAGATCCAAACAGGCCCTAAAAGCCTGTCTCTAAACTTCAGATCCAATGGTTTTATGCTAGAATCAGCTTTATCCCCAGGAGGAAGGACAGAAACCACAATGTGACTGTTGGGATAGATTTGTGGCCCCACAACGTGAGTAATTACGCCCACACACACACACACACACACACACACACACACACACACACACACACACTTATATGGTTGGCAGGCAGCAGGAAGTCCTGGGTGAGGAACTCCCCCTCCGGAGAGGTGAAAGAGTTCAGACACTAAACAGCGCACTGCTCCGAGTCCCCACGCTTTCAACCTTTCACCCACTGTGAAACCCAACAGGTGCCTGAAGAAAACGAGGTCTGACGAGAGGCTGAAATGGCCGCGCTCGCTGTGAGAAGCAGACATGTTTGGAAAGAGTGAATCTGACGGGTGGAAGGCGGTGAGGGGGGTCAGCCAGCCGTCAGACCTGGATTAGTTTCTGCTGCTGATGTGTCCAATTAAGCTCATCAGAAGCAGGAGAAACACTCCACCTCATACGTGTCGTTCTCTCATTTAACGATTTTGGTTTCTGGCCTCAGCTCTCTGCATCTTCACCTCATGCTGTGGCATAAAGACTAAACCCCAACAACAGTATATAGCACTGCTTATAGTAACAGCACTATAAGCCGTGCTCGGCGACGGCGCTCGGCATCACGGCCGTCATCAGCGGTGACGTACAGAATAACACTCTCTGTCTCCTGCTGCCTACACGACACCAGAACCACACAGGGGGAAAATCTGTCACCACAAAGACTAAAGCTATGCAAATTTTACATGATGGAAACTCCCACAGAGAAACAGAACAAACGGCACAACTTCTCAGAGTTACTATGTTTCTACATCACACGGGAGACGACAGCGACATGACGTGAGAAATGCACATGACTGAAACCCAAAGCTGCCATCGCCACAGAGGCCGGCAGCTGAAGCCAACAGGCTGGACGAGAACCTCAGACACGCTTCAACATTTTATTCATACAAATCACAACAACAGTCGCCTCAAGGCGCTTTACATCCTACAATAACACATACAGAGAAACCCAACAGTCATATGACCCCCTATGAGCAGCACTTTGGCGACAGTGGGAAGGAAAAACCCCCTTTTAACAGGAAGAAACCTCCGGGTCAGGCTCAGGGAGGGGCGGGGGGAGGAAGACAGGATAAAGACATGCTGTGGAAGAGAGACAGAGGTTATATTTGCCTGGATGGAGCTGGGACCACTTTCATCCACACATCCACCAGGTTTCGCCCCCTGGTGGATGTTGAAGCAGGTGTAAGGCATCGTTTATGCTGTCTGTGGGAGAACAGACCACTCCTGGTTAACACTGGAGACGGTAACGTTTCTGCACCTGCTGACCGATTCTCCGTCTAAAACGACACGTAACCACGGCTGCGTTAGCTCCCTTCCTGCTTCGCCCTCGCTGCATATCTTTAACATTTTCCAGGGAGGGAAGTGAGAAAGAATCCGAGGAGCTGAGGAAGGATGGAGGGCAGCGTGAGGGGCCCACCGAAAGGGGACAAGAGGGGGGGGCTTCACATCAAAGTTGTGTCTGGTGGCTGCAGATTAAGGAGCGCATTGCAAGAGGGGATTGTTCACTCCCAAAGTGTGTGTGTGTGTGTGTGTGTGTGTGTGTGTGTGTGTGTGTGTGTGTGTGTGTGTGTGTGTGTGTGTGTGCGTGTGTGTGGGAGGGGTCAGCTCCTCAGGGTCTCTCTCTAACTCTTTGGGGGCAGCATTCCTCATCTGTCATGTACTTTATGGCCCCTTCCAGCTCAGATGGAGCCTTTAGACTTCATACATTGTGTGCTTCGGCTCCTATTGTACAGAACGAAGGTATGCGGCTCCTCCAGCAGAGCCACGAAGAACACAAACTGCCACGAGCTCCCACTTTGAACTGTAAACCAGGACTCCTCACAGAACCGCGGCTCTTCTGTCAGAACATCGAGCTACAAATAAACGGCTCAATGTTTAACATCAAAAACCCAGACTCTGAAAACAGAGCGCTCTGAGCCTCTACTATCCACGCATGCACATGTCTATCATGCACGACGCTCGACTGCGGACGAGCGTCCAAAGCTTCAGTGCTTCTTGCTGCAGCAGCCACAGAGTGAAACCTGTGCTTTAACTTAGCTTAGATGCACCGAACACTTAGAGAAACTTCAACAAAACCAAGATTTCTAAGACTGAGCTTTCCAGAGCTTCAATCTGGAATCGTAGCGTCTCCAGATATCGCTCCTTATTTGATAAGAAAGCACCAATCCAACCTTTTCCTGCTCTGATGATCCTGGCTTTACGTATCTGCTGATACTGAGTGAGAGAAATGGTGGAAATATGGACCCTTTACATTATCAGCCCCAAGGGCACATTTATGTGATAAACACCTGTAAAGGTCACAGTGGACTTTTACTGTGGGCCTTTTCTGAAGGGAACTCCTCCTCTCATGAGAAAGATAATGTGCAGACATCATCTCTACATCACAGAGTCCTGCCTCAGGTGGAGAACACCATGCAACACGGGACTGTGGCGATCAGCAGACGCCGGACGCAGCGGCGAGAGGGTGATAAACACACACTGACCTCATTATTAGAGACCGGGCTCGGGGCGAACATCCACCGCTGGAGCAGCAGACACGTGACAGGAAATGAGGAGGCGAGCTTCACAGTGACGGCGCCTTTGCTCTGCTGTCAGAGGTGAACGTTTCACGCTTGAGCTGCAGGACTGTTTATCTTTCTAGCACTGAGCTTCATGCAGCTGAAACGCATCAGCTGCATTTAACCGCCTCCACCACCGTGCTCTCACCTGTCACTGCACAAACCTGTGCAAACAGCAGTGGGGCTTTTTCTTCCAGGCAACATCCGGGTGGTGTAAGATGCCTGGAATTCCTCCTGAAAGCACGTTGGCTTCAAACATAACTACGTCAAAGCAGAACTCAGAAGCTCACACTGCTGCCTGTCTGCTTACAGCCAGGATTACAGGTAATCGCAGCCCCAGCCAGCCTTCCACATCGGCACTAATTACACACAAATCGGTTGTGTAAAACTTTATTCTAATCTTTGCAGCACCCATGATGTCAGCGTGTCTATCCTTCAGTTAACAGAAGCTTCTAATGAGAGCACTGTTTTGGAGCTGGGGTCTGATCCCAGCTGCTGCAGAGACGGCCTCACGACATGAAACACTGTTGTGTGTGTTTGCAGCTGCGGCGCTTCGTGAAGTCACAGAGGCGACACGCTGGTCTGGGTCTGAAATCTGTGACGGCACATCGGCCCTGTAATCTCGATCACTACATGTCACCTCCCGCAGCTGAAGCACCAAAACCTGCAGTTCCACGAGTGTCCAGCAGAGGCTGCGGTGAGTCAGTCCCCATAGACTCACATGTTAAAACAGCAGAAATAAACATGTTTACAACCTGATACACCAACTGCTGGATTCTTTCCTCCTCTATAACACCTGTGCACATGTTTTTATAATTCACCTGGATTCAAGTTTGCATGGTTGGGGGCGTGGCTTCTCTCACCGACATGTGCAGGGTGACACAGGGAGCTGTAGCTGCTAGCTGTGTGCTAGCCTTCACCTCAGTTAACTGGAGTCAATGAGCTGAACCTCTGGACTGTGTTTGTACTGCTGGAGCATTTTGATCAAAGTTTTTCCATGTTGGTGAAATTCTGGGATTTTATTTTAATATTGCTGACGAGCAGGAAAAATGAAAATAAATATTATTGTGCACAATTTGAAAAAAAGCAGCATTAAAATAAATGATTTCCAACAGTGCAGTTTGAGTTCGGAGCGTCTCAGGAACTACACAGAGCGGCACAAAGTCAAACAGGAAACCAGCTTTTAAAGCCCTGTAATGAAAAAACTACGTTTCCCACGAAAAATGACGTCACTTTTGGTTTTTGCAGGTAACGTGCGATAGTTCGCGCTGACGTTTATTCCAACATAGGAAGTGCTATGAATAACTGATCGCATGTTTCTGGATTATAATGTTTTTGTTCTTGTCAGCGCTTTTTACCCGATTTTTGCAAGAAGCCATTTGTGGAAGGAAACTGTGACCGCGGACAAGCTGAACGCATGTTATGCAAGTACGACTCCTCTGGTTTCATATGCAAAAAAACCAAAAATGATTGCGCTAGGTTATGTGGTTGTAATTCTACTGGAATTTAAAAATAGTTACACAAATGGGAGCGTGCCCGCTCCGATGGGCTTCCTAAAACACTTTAATATCATTTCAGCATCATCTTACGACGGGACTCTCCTGAAGGTCTCGGGATATTTCGTGGCGGCTTCTGTGTCTGCCGATGCCGACATACGCACGCGGAGAAATACACGTTTTTTATCATAAAAATGTTATTAAAAGGAAAAGTAAATTAAAACGATTAGAGAATATTTTCTATTTGCTCTATAAAAACATGGAATTCTTTGGAGTTCCACAGAAAAATCTGGGTGGCCTGCATCTGTGTGACACTCCCGCCTGATCACCCAGCTAACCACGTCCTGTGCCTGCAAAACGCAGACGGCCTTAAATGTGACAAAATGTTCACAAACTGATGGGTGACGCCTTGGCAACCACGTCCATCTTTTGTCTATGGTTTATGCTCACACTTCATTTGTTGAAAATAAAAGTCACCATGGCTCAGATGACACATCAAGTCTGTCTGCAGGTTTTCTGTCCCACTGCCAGATGTGCTTATGCAAATGTTGCTTGGCTGGGTTCTTGTAAGACTCCAGTTCACACAAGGAAGTAAAAGGTTTATTTGTTTAAGGTGAGAGAGACTGAACAGCTCTCGTTTTCTGGTATTTATTAACAGATTAAATTTGCTGGATGTTTTGGGGGGAAATATTTGAGGAATTATTAACTGCATATTTATGAATGATCTGTAAACAAATGATGTGATATCCAGAATAAACCCTTTGCAGACTGAAGCAGAGTGAGTCACTGTCTTATCATTTTTCTGACCACGCTGAGTCACAAAGAAGCTGCAGGTCAGACTTCCCCAGAACCTCAGTCTCAGTATGAAACTCATTTTGAACTATGAGAACACTGATTTCAAACCACAGAGATCACATTTATCAAATCTGCTTAAAATATAACAAATGAAATCACTGCAGTTCTGTATGGAGCCGAGCTAAGGTGGCCTGCTCTTCTTCTTCTCCTCATTTCCAGTCATATTCTGCCTGTTCCATGATGGATCTTCATATTAAACACGGTTTCTAGTAATGAGCTCAGTGCATGCTGGGTAATCAGGCCACTCTCAACATTCAGTTTCAGACACTTTTTCAGCTTTAGGATGTGGATGATGTCATGGGAACCTCCTAATCTTGGTGATCTCAGGAACAGACGTCGTACCCAACGCACCACAAAAATTCTACAGCTGCCACCAAAGGCAGACTGCAGTGTAAACGCTGTGTGCAGGTGTGAAACAGGTGGAGTGATACACCTGCTGCTGTCAGGCCTGCAGGTGTCAGGCTGTGATGTGCTCCTCGCTCTTACAGTGGACAGAAACTATTTTTTGGAGAGGCGCAAATAATATGTGTGGCATCTTATTTGATGCAGAACACCTGATTGATAACTTTGTTGTTTGCAAAAGTTTTTAAATGTACAAGTTTTATTTGCATTTCAAGTTATAAAAAGGATTAAATATGTTTGTTACAGTAACAATGTAACTTTTCCTTTGTCTGACAGTACAGTGTGTCAGTATGAAAGAAACTGTAAATTAACTGAAAAGACTGACCCCAAATAAAGTGAGGTAAACAGTGTATGAAAACAGCTGGAGCCCAGAGCGTGAACTCAATACGTCGTGAAAAATTAGGTTTGACGGATTTCTGACGTTTTGTGTAAATTTAAGCATGAAACAGTTTGATTGTTCCTAATAAAATATTAACAGTGTGAGACTTTAGTTAGACGTTGGGCCACATGCTCATTTGTTATGTTTGCCGTACAGTGCACAAAATCTAAATTCACGTTTTGTGTAACTGTAACGTTTGATTTTGGGGGCTGAAGCCAATCCGAACATTACAGAGCGTGTTTATATGAAACATGTGTGTACTTGCTGTATTTTAACCACATAAATGACACATTACAGGAAGCAGCATTGATTTCCACCTTTTTCTAGATCCGCCCCTGGTTTGGGACATTTTTAAGACATGTCCACCATGTTTGCTCCGTGCTGATGCGTTTTTGGAGCATGAGGGCTCCGTGCGCCCCCGCCGGTGACCCCCCCGCAGATTTCTCCCCTCAGCCGTTTCTCTTTAAAGTCTCCTCGCGTGCTCATATCAGTACTTTCACTTGTGTGTCGCACATGTGTTCATACTTGCCATGACAGCAGGACTGTCAGGCGCACAGAAGGTAAACTCACCGTGTGCGCGTTCACAGCGCACAAACCACCGAGAGAAGAAAAACCCGCTGACCTTCCGTCCCCGCGCACTCCGCTGTGCACTCACTGACCGGAACAGTCAGGCTGTTATTACACGGTTATTACACGTGTATTACGCGCTTACTAAAACTGTTTTAACGGGGTTACGTTCCGCCGCAGACACGGAGAAGCTCCTCGGAGAGCCTCAGATCGCGCTCTGCTCCCTCAGCTCCACATGTGCGCGCAGCTGTGCGCACATGTGGAGCTCAGAGCTGCAGCGAGGCGCACTCTGCCCGGCGACGTCGCATTCTTTCTCGTTCCTAACTCTCTCGGTAAGTCCTGGAGGGACGAACACCCCGCGCCCTCCCCGGGAAAATACTTACATAACCATGCACGCGTCTGGTTCTTGCACAGCGGGAACTTTGGAGGAAACACTCTGGTGCCGAGTCCGAGTCTGAACGAGGTTTTCACAGCCGCTGAAGTTGAGCGCAGATTGGAGTGTGAGCTCTAATCCTCAGGCAGCAGGAGGTGTTCACGATGTGGAAGCATGCTGCTGCACATCAGCTCTCGCTCTCTCTCGCTCTCTCGCTCCCTCTCTCTCTTGGGCGGGGTGCAGGCGGAGGTGGAAGCTGATTGGTGGCTCGGAGTGATCAGGTCTTTCCCAGGTGAAATGGTTAACTCCCATTTTTTGTCCGCGAGGTAAAAGTGAGAGCAGGAACTATTATTGAGCCACAATAACTACCGACACGCTTCTCTCTCTCAGAGTGTGTTCTCAGTCAGCCTCGCTTTACCACATTGTGGCACTGAGTCAATCTTCAAGGAGTTTCATGGATTTTCTCTGTCATGATCTCAGCCTATCGCTCAAAGATTAAAAAACATCATCACTCTGTTTCCACCACAGCGCGGGCTTTACTGCCCCCTGACGGGACAAAACGAGCCAGATGTGCCATGAATTAGTGCTGGGTTTCCTCACTGATTTCTAGAATCGATTCGATCCCCGATTCGATTCGAATCAGCAGAGATGGGCAGTAACGTGTTACTGTAATTCGATTACTTTTTTCAAGTAACGAGTAAAATAAGGGATTACCATTGCAAAAAAGGTAATTAGATTACCGTTACTTTCCCGTAAGCACGCTGCATTACTGCGTTACTAAAACCGTGATTTTTTTGCCAGAGTGTCTCATGACAGTGACATAAGCGAGTGCGACGTTTGTGGCAACAGCTGTGTGCAGAGCAATGACTGTATAAAACATGGACGGCGCGACAGCTCCCCAAAAATGAAGCCAAAACGTCTCTATCGCCCCCTGGTGTCTGGCTGCAGTATAGGTCATAAACCCCGCCTCCTCCATGTTAGCGGATGGGACTGGGGTCAGACTAAAATAAATTTATTCTCCTCAGATAATTTCTTTCCAAAGATTCTTTCTTTTGTTATCAATAGTTCTTATCACGCTGATTGATGTCCAAGGGGTCTCCTCTCCCATAAGTTTGATTCTAATTCCTACCGCGGTGATGTTAAATTGGGGTGAAACGTCATCATAACAGCTTTGACTGGCAGCTGCAGTCACGGAGAAACTTGCGTATCTCTGTTCGGGAATAGAGATTGAAAATGTGACGTCATTCAGGGGTAAAACCGCAAAGGATTGTGGGAACTCGTGGCAAGCGGTACTAGCGCACGCAGGCTTTCAATTGAAATCAGTTACACAGCGATAAAAAGAAACACAAAAAATGGCAAGAAGCTGTTGTATTATTAACTGCAATAGCCGGTCGCATGACAGCCACGGGAAGCCGACGGGTAAAGAGATCGGTTATTATCGGATTACGTCGTTGAAGAGAAATCGTTCAGCCATGTTTCCGAAGTAACAAAAAGGCGACGGATGGCCTGGATCGCAGCCATTCAAAGAGCAAATATAACGTGCCAGAACTCTCCAGCTCACAGGTTAGTCTGCTCCAAAGCATTTCCACAAAGGTCAGTGTTTTGTAGTAGTTAATACGTCATTTTTCATAACATAATTGGTGATATAGGTTACAAGCAAGTCTGGCACTGAACAGAAATTGTGGCGCTATGCTCCTTTGTTTATTGTGCATAAATAGTGAATTGTCCTGACACAATATTGTGTTTCGCTTCTGTTATTACCATGGTACATTGACACAAACATATACTTTTATTCACAGGGTAAAACAGTTTTTTTTGTATCACCAATTGCCCAGTGCGATTACAGCATACAATATTATTGTCACTGCTACATTTCTGTAATGCGTACCAGAAATTATTTCCACTACTAATTAATTACCGTTGAGCTTAAAGGTCCTATTAATAAACTGTTAACGAATGTGTATTTATGAAGACGATTTGTGAGACTGGTAAACTTATGATAGGTACGATGGTCTTTCGTTCTACATGGTGCATTTCAAGGTCCTGTAGCCATCCCTCGCTAAACTGTACCTGGGCTTGTTGCAGTGACCTGAAGTTACTAAACTTCATGAGTGTATGCACTCACTCCAAGAACCGTATAATTATAAATATGAGCGTGGTGAAAGTTGGGCAGCACGCTAACGTATTTTGTCCACTCTATGTGCTCGTACGGGTCTAACCCTTTCACTCCTTTGATTTTTTCCTCGTATCTTTTCTTTGACTTTTCATCAAGTCTGTCTTTGTACGGACCGGCATTGTTCTCCTTCGTTTTGTACGTAACTTTTTTGGGGGACAAAGAACAAGCAAGAAGGTATTGGAACCGGAGAATGAATGTTTTGCGGTGCTGCAAATGCTTGCATTTGATGCGGTACTTGGATTGTTTTGCCACGAGTACCCGGCATGCAATGCGCGAAAGTCACGTGGTCTGTCAATCTCTATAGCAGATAGAGCGTAGGCTCTGAGAGGAGGGCCAGCATTTACGTTACGAAAACACGACCGAGTGTTTTAACCTGACAGCCTGAGGTGTTCTTCAGTAAACTGGACTACCCGACAGAAGGACCCGAGGCCCCGCTGCACTTTTTCGGTAAGTTAAACGTGTTTGTAAGCTAATCCGTAACTACCGCCCTTAGCTAGCTCCTGAGACCTAGCTAGCTAAGATGAGAACTCGGCTGCCAGGGTTCGTTTAGCTAATCTGTGCAGGTGAATGAATTAACACCGACTAAAGAAAACAAGAGGAACGCCCCGGGCTACTCAGTCACTAATTACTGTCACTGTACTTTTATTACAAGTATTATACTGTAAAAGCAACAGGCTTCATCCTGCTTCAGCTCCTGTGCAGAGCTGAATATTAAATATGTGCAAACAACAGCATGTTTTCAGTCTCTTGCCACATCTGTAAAGACAGTAACATTTTTTTAAAAGCTTGTACTTCAGTAACTCCTCATTAATCAGGAACTATGGATTAAAGTACTGTAGTGTACTGTAATACTGAAAAAAATGTAAGAGAAGAACTTCAGATCCTGAGTGTGTGAGGACAGAAGAATCAGCTTTATTTCAAATTTGAGGGATAAAATTTATATTTGAGTTTGATGGTTCTGTTCTCTTTGTGATTACAGGAGCTGCCCTCAGATTCAGACCTCAGCACCACCCAGTGACAGCAGACAGATCATCCAACATGTTCACATGTTAACTGCAAAATGAACTGATGAAAACAGTACAAAGGTTAAAGTACCACATGTGCTGTAGTGAAAGCTGCAGCTGTTTTATTGATAAAGTTAAAGACAAAAAAACAAAAGGATTAATCACTCATGTAACTGTGTCACTATATATCAGCATTAACAGGACCTCAGTTTGTATCTCAGACCTGCACAGCTTCCGTTTTAAACACTTGATGTACTCAGCTGCATGAAGAGCACAGCTGATTTTCTCTGACAATAAAACCTGATGAAGGTCAAAGGTCGTCACTTGTAATTTGAACTACAAACTTGTCATCTGGAATTCTTTCACAGTTTTTTGCAGATGGTGTGTTATTTACCATAAAGTGATGCAGAGTTATTCATACCAGAGTAACCAGAGAGGATCATATATTTTTAAATATATAACTTTCTACAGGACTGAATATCATATCTTTATGTAAAAGTCCGGAGCCTCTGGGGAGTATCCGAGTATTTATAACATTACACAAACCAAAGGTCTCATCACAGTATTCATGAAATGCTGGGTTTATCCATCTCCTGGGGCGGGCCTACGGAGGAGTGCTGAAGATTTCCCTGTGAGGGAGCTGCTGGTGAAGATCATGAGTCCTGCTTGATCAATGCGATGAGCTTCAGTGTTCCTGGTGTTTCTTAAATGAAGCCTCTCTCAGTGGGTCAACAGAACATCTGGCACAGGACAGCTGTGATGAAAGAAAGGGAAGAAGTTTCTCCAAACCTCTGGACCCAGAAACCCAGCTTGGTCCTGATGGTCTCCCTCACTAGTTTCTCCCCAGGGTGAATGTAGCTGTTGATATAATATGGACTCTATTATTAAATGAAAAAAACAAATTACACTACACTACTGAAACCTTCTGCTGATGTTTTTAAAGTCTCCATGTTACCAGGCTGTAGAGATTTAAACAGTGTTAGATCCATGACACTCACAGTCTTATGTTAATATCTCAAAGGACAGCGTTATATTTTTGATATTAACAGTAACTCTGGGTTTCTGTAGAGTGTGCAGCTGATCTCATCGCTGTCTAAAAATGGATTAAAAAAAACAAAAACATAAGGAGTGCTGAATCCTTCAATAACACAGGCTATTAGAGTAGCAGGTGTGTAGCATCGCTAACTAGCTAGCAACAAGCCTCCAACACAGTGCGTATGCTAGTGGCTAATCTAGCAAACGAATTAACAACAGAGCGATTTTAGAACTATAAGATGATAAGCTGTGTGTCTTTTCTTATAACAGTGACATGGTTGTATTTACCTTAATTAAACGAGTCGTCAGTCGCGGTAAACCAGCAAAAAACTCGAGCCGCCGGGCTACGTAAAAAGTGTAGGGGGCGTGTTTGCGGTCACGTCCAGCGGGTGTGTGGGCGGGAGCGTTACACAGTCGCTCCACCTCAAGTCACTACTGAGCAGACTCTGGCTCCAAATTTGCAAGATGGCAGCCTCCACAAGTGGGGTATTTTGGCTTCATTTTTGCACAATGGGAGGAGGCGCTGTCGCGTCGTCCATCTTTTATACAGTCATTGGTGCAGAGCAACAGTGGATCATATATGGAGTGCAGCGTTTAAAGCGTGGAAGTACTGACCTTACTTTGAGTTTGATTCCGTACAAAGTGACAAAAACATTAGTGTCCGCTGTTCACTGCGTGGGAAGAAAACTTCTTTTTACAGCGAAAAAAACCCCTAGACGTCCGAGCAAGCACCGAGTGCGCTGCCACGGGAATGTGAAACTCCCAGATCCTTCCACTGACCGCTGCGGCTCACCTGCACCAGGGCAAACCTCCACCTGCCCCACTCCTGCTTTACAGGTGAAAATAGAGCAACAGGACCGCTAGTGTTTGATTTTATTTATTTGCTGCTGTGTTTCACTTGCATCTATTTGAAAGACTGAGTGTAAACACAAAGAACTATTTTATTTTAAATGCTGGAAATAGGTTTAAATGGTTAACACCGCTAACACCAGACACAAGCGTGACGCTACCGGGATTCCAGCTGCTGCTGGCGGACAGGACGAGAGACAGCGGTAAGAGGAAAGGAGGGGGACTGGCAGTGTTTGTGAACGACAGATGGTGTAACCCCGGGCACATCACTGTGAAAGAACAACTCTGCAGCAGAGACATTGAGCTGTTAGCCGTTAGCATGCGTCCCTACTACCTGCCCCGGGAGTTCTCGCATGTTATCGCGATAACAGCGTATGTCCCCCCCTCAGCCAACGCGGATGCAGCCTGTGGCTCTCTCCACTCTGTGGTCAGCAGACTGCAAACACAATCTCTGAGAGCCCTTCTCATAATATCAGGGGACTTTAATCATGCCTCATTGGACTCCACACTGCCCACCTTCACCCAGTATGTGACCTGCCCAACCAGAGACAATAAAACACTGGACTTACTGTACGCCAATGCAGAAGAGGCATACAGTTCATCACCTCTCCCTCCCCTGGGCAGATCTGACCACAACCTGGTGCACCTTGTCCTTGTGTATGAGTCCTTAGTGCACAGGGAGCCACCCGCACAGTGCAGAGATGGTCGGAGGAGAGCGGGGAAGCTCTTAATGGTTGTTTTGAGTCGACTGTGTGGGAGGTGATCTGTGACGACCACGGAGAGGACATCGACAGCCTGGTGACATGCATTACGGACTATATAAACTTCTGTGTGGATAACACTGCACCCACCAGGACTGTGCGGTGTTTCTCCAACAACAAACCTTGGATTACCCCAGAAATTAAAGCTGTCCTCAAGCAGAAGAGGAGGGCCTTCAAATCCAGAGACAAAGAGGAGTTGAAAAAGGTGCAGAGAGAGCTGAGGGGACTGATAAGGAATGGGAAGGACAGCTACAGGCAGAAGATGGAGAACCAGCTTCAGCAAAACAACGTCGGCGAAGTCTGGAGAGGCCTCAGAACCATCTCAGGCCACAAACATCAGAACTCTCTGCCTGGGAGGGATGTGAGGTGGGCAAACGAACTGAATCATTTCTTCAACACATTTAATTCATCCATGAGGCAGTCTCCAACATCGGCTGCAGACTCACCCACCCCCACTGCTGCTGTTCCACCTCAGACACTTCACAGGCAGGCCGGTGGCTCTGACATCCCACCTGATGAAGACCCTGGAGCGGCTGGTCCTGGCTCAGCTTCGGCCCCTGGTGAGCTCATCACTGGACCCACTTCAGTTTGTTTACCAGCCTGGCATTGGAGCGGATGATGCCGTCATTCACCTCCTATATCGTTCCTTCTCTCACCTGGAGACCGCTGGGAGCACTGTGAGAATCATGTTCTGGTGCCTTTAACACCATTCTTCCCACGGTCCTGAAGGACAAGCTGGAGAACTCAGGAGTGGACCATCACCTCACTACATGGATTTTGGACTACCTCACCGACCGACCACAGTATGTGAGAACTCAGGGTTGTGTGTCGGACAGGGTCGTCTGCAGTACGGGGGCCCCACAGGGAACGGTTCTGGCTCCGTTCCTCTTCACCATCTACACTGCAGACTTCTCCCACAACTCCACCCAGTGCTTCCTGCAGAAGTTCTCTGATGACTCTGCAATAGTCGGCCTCATCACTGATGGAGACGACAAGGAGTACAGAGGACTGACCCAAGACTTTGTGGACTGGTGCCAGCTGAACTGCCTCCAGATCAACACCAGTAAAACCAAGGAGCTGGTGGTAGACTTCTGCAGGCACAAACATCCTCCACTGCAACCACTGAACATCCAAGGTATGGACATCGAGGCTGTGGACAGCTACAGGTACCTTGGTGTTCATCTGAACAATAAACTGGACTGGACTCATAATTCAGACGCCCTCTACAGGAAAGGGCAGAGCAGGCTGTACCTGCTGCGGAGACTCAGGTCGTTTGGAGTGGAGGGCCCACTCCTGAAGACCTTCTATGACTCTTTTAAGGTGTGGTCTGCTGGGGCAGCAACATCTCTGCTGGGGACAGGAAGAGACTGAACAGGCTGATCAGGGCCAGCTCTGTTCTGCCCTCTGGACCCAGTGGAGGTGGTGAGTGACAGGAGAATGGTGGCTAAGCTGTCATCCCTGTTGGACAACATCTCCCAGCCCATGCAGGAGACTCTGACAGCACTGAGCAGCTCCTTCAGTGGCTGCAGCACCCACGGTGTGGGACGGAGAGATTTCACAGGTCTTTCCTCCCCACTGCTGTCAGACTCCACAACAAAGACTCCAACTGATCAAACACATCCACACATGTGCAATAACACTAAGTGCACAACTCTTTTTCTGACAAAGTTGTACTTTTGTATTTTCTTACTCTGTTGTATATAGCATTTGTATTCTATTTTATTGTATTGTATATATTATTCTATTTTAGTCTATTGTACATAGTATTTTATTTTATTCTATTCCAGTGTTTTCTAATTTCTGCTACATAACTTTGCACTTTTGCTGTAACGAAACAAATTTCCCACCTGTGGGATTAATAAAGGTCATCTTATCTTATCTTAAATGTTAAACAGATTTCTTCCAGTCAGAGAGTTTGCTTCATGCGTAAAGTTAAACGATTAAAACTAATAAAACAAGTTTTAAAAAGAGACTTTTCCATTTGATTACATTTTATATGATGGATTATGCAGAAAAAATAGAATTGCGCTCAAAGATCTATCGCTTTATTACCTATTCAGGTTGTAAATCATTTTGTTAAAAAGTAACTAAGTAACTAATTGCTTTTGAAAATAAGTAATCAGTAAAGTAACAGGATTACTTTTGGGGGGAAGTAATCAGTAATTAGTTACTGATTACTTTTTTCAAGTAACTTGACCAACCCTGCTTATCAGTACATATCTATATTTTTATATCTATAAAAAGAAAGCTGACACTTGCCAGACTTAATCAAAGGTGTGAGCAGCACAGCAGACGCCTTTGTGTCAAAGAAACTGAGGATAAAACAGAAAAACATGATGGTGATTTTCCTGGTCTGTGTTTTTATAGCAGATGACCTTAAAAATATTGTGCAGTCAAAAACGAAGTGAAGCAGAGCAAAGTTACAGAGGTTTGATTAGAGACAAAGCTCAGCATTTTGCAGTTTTTCATAATTTTAAAAAGTTTCAATTTGTTCAGTATTGAACAGCAGAAATGAGGCTTTCTGTCAGAAGTAAAACAAAACAAAACAATCCAACAGCGGCCGACAGTGTAGACTGGTGGGTAATAAGGGTGGGCTCTGATTATTGATTTAGAGAGCGAGAGAGAGAGAGAGAGAGAGCTCTACATGAGTGTGATCGTGGTGGAAGCGAAACAGCAAAAGTCAGAGTCAAAGGAGCTTGCAAAGAAAAGCGTCTGGACTTCTTTAAGTTACTTGAAGACGTTTCACCTCTCATCCGAGAAGCTTCTTCAGTTCTAAGGTCAAATGGTGGAGAGTCCCAGATATAAACCTAGTGGGAGTTTCCCCCCACAGAGGGACAAAAGGACCCCCTGATGATCCTCTAATCGCCTGAGCCAAGGTGTGAAAGCGGGTGTGGGTCCCAATCAGCCAGAGTTTCGGGTGTGTTCATTGTGAAACCTGGCCCCACCTTATCATGCGAATTCCTGAGGTCAGATGGCCCAGGATGTGAGTGGGCGTTAAGGCGTCTGGGAAGGGATCTCAAAACTGGATTATAGATGGCAGAGAGTTGGTGTCGTAAACCCCCGCCTCTGTTCAAAGATGGTCGCTCACAGTGGACATAGATGCTTCTTTCACTCCTCTTTCAAACCATCTGTCCTCTCTGTCCAAAATGTGAACATTGGCATCCTCGAAAGAGTGTCCTTTATCCTTAAGATGCAGATGGACTGCTGAGTCTTGTCCTGTGGAGGTGGCTCTTCTGTGTTGTGCCATGCGCTTGTGAAGTGGCTGTTTGGTCTCTCCAATGTAGAGGTCTGGGCATTTCTCGCTGCACTGTACAGCATACACCACATTGTTAAGTCTGTGTTTTGGTGTTTTGTCTTTCGGGTGAACCAGTTTTTGTCTGAGCGTGTTGCTGGGTCTGAAATGCACCGGGATGTCATGCTTGGAGAAAACTCTCCTAAGTTTTTCTGATACACCGGCTACATAGGGGATGACAATGTTGTTGCGTCTGTCCTTCTTATCCTCCCTCGCTGGTGTCTGGTCTTCTTTTCTGTGCCTCTTTGCTGACTTTAAGAACGCCCATTTAGGATAGCCGCACGTTTTGAGTGCTTCCTTTACATGTGTGTGTTCCTTCTTTTTTCCTTCAGGCTTAGAGGGAACATGTTCTGCCCGGTGGTGTAGGGTCCTAATTACTCCAAGTTTGTGTTCCAAAGGGTGATGGGAGTCAAAGAGGAGGTACTGGTCCGTGTGTGTGGGCTTCCGGTAAACTTCGATGTTGAGTTTGCCGTTCTCTTCAATGTGCACAGCGCAGTCCAGGAAAGGCAAACAGTTGTCCTTTGTGTCTTCCCTGGTGAACTTGATGTTTTTATCCACAGCGTTAATGTGCGCAGTGAAGGATTCCACTTCTTGTGTCTTGATTTTGAAGTCAGAGGAAATTCATGACGATGTTTATGTGAAGCGTAGTTTGGATCGTCTTTGGCTGCTGGTTCGGTCAATATTGTTTGCAGAGAGAAAAACCTGCAGCTTCAGAATCAGCGCAAAAAGGACGTAAACACAAAGCGACACTTAAAAATCAGCGAGCTGTCGGCTTTCAGCCCCGACGGCGTGTCCGCGTACGTGCCGTCGGGTGAGAGAGGCGACATCTCGCTGATTCTGATGTTTTGGTGGGTCGGCGCTTCGTGTTTACGTCTTTGTGCAGAATCCGTGTTCCTGCTCTCATTTACTGCTTTAGCTGTTTGGTTGTTGTTGAAATTTTGTGAGCTTTAACCTGAGATTCTGGCGTTTCGGCCAAAATAAATTTATATTAAAAAATCGATTCAGGATTTTAATGAATTGATATCACGTTATCCAAGTCAGAATCGACTTTAATCGATAAATCGATCATCAAAACCCACCTCTAGTCCAAAGAGCAGGAGGCAGAAACTGAAAGCAGCTCCAGCTTGGATCTGTTTCTGGGAACAGTTCAAAGATCTGAAGCTGATGACCTGAGAGGGCTCGCTGGGCTGTGGACAGTTTCATTAGAAACGATCGTATTACCATCTCATAATCATTGTTATTGGGATCATTGATTTCCAGAAGCATCACCTCCAAAGGAAAACAGGTTTTTCATGATTTCCAGCAGCACAAGGTTTGCTGTTCATTTGGACCACAGGGAAGATTTCGGCCACGTAAAGGAACAAAGTCACTCGAGTCCTTCTGAAGTGCATCCAGCTGCTTTTTTTCTGAGCTGCCCGAACTTGCCAACAGGGGGCGACAGCTGCAGTTACAAAAAGACCTGGGTCCTTCTGAAGTGGATGAGAAAACGACCCTCGGCCTGACCCCCTGGATGATCTGATATCGTCGTGTTGGTGTTGTTCCCAGATCATCATGAAAATGTTGTTCCAGGTTCAACATTGCAAGTGACCAATCACATTGTTGTGACGTTATTCTTTGGCGCGCCAAGCCATTCCTGCGTTATGAAATTCCAATGTTGCAAGGACAATATCAATTCTGCTTAGCGTTTATTAAAGGGTCAGGGTCCGTTGATCGGCGGACAGAGGCGGTTTCTCGCAGCTTAAGTACAGTTTTTTGTTTTACGGCGGTTTTTCCCGAAGTCGCAAAAGTATGACGTCACAACATTCTGATTGGTCACTTGCAATGTTGATCCTGGAACAACATTTAGTATGATGATCTGGGAACAACACCACGATATCAGATCGTGCGCCTGACCCCTACGAGCACTTTGCCGATGAGTTCATGAGCTCAGCGATTTTTTTCAGGTCGCTCTGAGTGAAACATCAAGTTCATTTAATGCGTTTTGACCATATTTGTGTCAAGAAGGAAGATCATCGGGGCATGCTCATTGGCTCGTGACTGACATTTTGCACCGTATCAGCATGATGCAGATGTGAGCTGTTTTCTGAACATCTGGTATTTATAGATGCTTTGAATTCTCCAAAAATTAAAGTCGTTTTCAGTGACATCATAAAACCCACCTGATCACAACTGTTTCAGTCATTTTGTGCTTTTATGTGTTCATTTTATTCTGATTTATTTGTGTATATGATTTTAATTCGCTGTACAAATGTAAGGAGACCTCAAGCATTTTAATGGGTGTCTATAAATAACACTTATTATTATTATTACATGAATGTCGCATTATTTGCTAATGTAAAATAGCATAACAGACCGTAGCCCATTGAATACATAACATGAATACATGTATAATGTTCCTGAATACGTTTTTATGTATTTGAAAATAATAACGTTTTTGACTTGATATTAATGACTAAACATTTAAACAAATTTTACTAAACAATGAAATTAAGCGCCTTGTTATTGCTTCAGGATGCTATACAAATAAAATAAAATTGAAATTAATGTTTCACATGCTTTATATCCGCATGCATAACAAATAATCAAAATAATTAAACTCGCGGTGAGAACATTCAAAGTGATTTTAAAGGGCAAAGAACAAAAACTTTCACTGTTTTTGCTACAAACTTCTAAAAGTTCGTCTTAAAAGAACAAAAATAAATGTCCTTCAAACTAAAGGAAAAGCTTTCGTGAGGTTTGATCTTTCATTCTGCTTCTTGACCTGTCTGGCAGACACTTGTGCGCATGCGCTCATCCATAACCCGGAACTGCGCTCCGCAGCGGGCTGTGTTTGTTTTGGGGACGGTCAGCCGATAGAAACGATGCAGCTTCACTTCACTAAAGACGTTTTACCGGACTCTGTCGGCACCGACTTCCAGAACCTGAACAAGCTGAACGAGCAGGTAAGTCCGCGGCTTTAACGGAGCAGCTTTACCGGAAGCTGTCCGAGCCCCGGGGCTCGTTACGTCAGTGAAAGGAGGTTAACGGTCACAGCCCACCTGTACCTGCACGGAATGTACGCGTGTCCGTGTCAGCTGACTGCCAGCTGATGAATCCCCGGGTGAACAAGCTGATGAGCAGAAATATTGCTCAGGCTTCAAACAGACGTCCGACAGCCACGAGCTGTTAGACTGAAGTGCACGTGATGCGCGCAGTCACAGCCGCTGTCACGTGACCAGACGGCGTTCAGCAGAACCCGCTTTGAACGTCAGAGTCCAGACTTCTCGATGCCATCGGTTTATTACTCACCAATAACAGTGCAGCACGGTGCTGTGGGGCGGACCGCTGAGGCGCGTCACAGCTGACGGTCCGCCCAGCAGGATGGTGGCATTTCTGTGAGGTAAACACACCTGTAAACGGGATTTAAAGAGGACATTGATGTAAGCCAGGAGCTTCAACACCTCCAGGAGCTGCCGCTCAGCTGTAATCTGATTACTCAGCACATCTGATGATGTGTGTACAGTGATTAACACTGGAACGATGTCACAGTCTTCGCCACCTCCTACGCCGAGAGCGGCGTGATGTCACGGAGACTGACAGCAGAGCTGAGAGCCCGGGCCCTCGCGTGACGACGTGACATCAGAGAGCAGTTAGGCTACTAACAGATTACAGTACAATAATCCAGAATATTAGGAACGTTGATCTGCAGGCTGATGCAGATTAGTGATGAGTACCTGAGTTACAGGAGTCAACCTTCACTGTGATGAAGAGAATCTTTCTTTATTCTTTAAACTCAGTGTGAGAGTCTTCATTCCCTCTTTTATCGGGAGCACAGCTCCTCGCACAAAGTCTAGGAGACGCCGGGAGGGAGGTGGCATTAATCCTGGTACTGGATTGGCTCTCGGGGCGTCTGCCTCGTGCAGCATCTCTCTGAGCGGACGCATCAAGAGGAAATAAAGCTTTTGAGTCCTGATGCAGCGTTCTGAGTGTGCACTGATGCCTCACACATCAGACGGTGGCATCTTCAGCCTTTGGGTTACTTCTGAGCCCGAGGCCTGAACACATGGATTCAGCAAGACGATTAAAGCATGTTGAGATGTTCTTCATGAGTGCTGTGGACCAATCGTTTTTAGTTTGCAGGTTTGTTCCTCTGTCCCTGCCTGGCAGGGGTAGACAGACGAGTGAATCAGGTCTTTGAGCTGCAGCTGAAACGTAAATCTGACCAAAGTTTCAAACAATCAAACTCTTTTTCTTTCATGCAGCAGTTTCATCGCCTGATTGAAATTCTGTTCCAGTTCCTCCTGGAGCCGAAAGAGGTGAACACACACATACACACACATACACACACACACGCACACACACATTTTGATGTTAATGGGACTTTGGACTTAGTGATTAGCCTTGATAACTGAACCGAGGTAAAACATCGGCTGCCCTTTTGTGTGCATGTGCAAATGAATGCATGCATTTTTCTGTGTGTGTGTGTGTCTGTGTGTGTGTGTCTGTGTGTGTGTGTGTGTGTGTGCAGACAGAAAGGTTCATGCAGCAGCTCACTGAGTTCGCGGGGGAACATGGGATGAGCGCCGGGCCTCTGAGGAGCCTGATGAAGAGCGTCCTCCTGGTGCCACAGGGTGGGAGACACACTCATCATCCATCACTTTAATCACAGAGGCTAACACGGACATCGTAAATCAGGTTGTTTCCATTTCCCTCGTTTATCTCCTTGATCAGGACGTCAACCTAAAGGCAGTTCTGTTAACCTGCAGACCAGGTAGAGTCGGTGTTGTTAAGAGTAAAATCAGAGAATGCAGAAAATTTATGTGTGAAGCACTTCACTGTAATTTTACACTGACAGACAGGAAAAGAGCAGAGACAGGCTGGAAACACACCTGTCAACACTCTGAGTGTCAGGTGTCATACTGTAGGTGATAACCCCGCCCTTTACCTATTTGAAGAGTTTCAGTCAGGTTTCAGAGCTCATCACAGCACAGAAACAGCTTTAGTGAAGGTTACAAATGATCTTCTTATGGCCTCTGACAGTGGACTCATCTCTGTGCTTGTCCTGCTAGACCTCAGTGCAGCGTTCGATACTGTCGACCATAATATCCTATTAGAGCGATTAGAACATGCTGTAGGTATTACAGGTACTGCGCTGCAGTGGTTTGTATCATATCTATCTAATAGACTCCAGTTTGTGCATGTAAATGGAGAGTCCTCTTCACACACTGAGGTTAATTATGGAGTTCCACAGGGTTCAGTGCTAGGACCAATTCTGTTTACATTATACATGCTTCCCTTAGGCAGCATCATTAGAAGACATAGCATACATTTACACTGCTATGCAGATGACACCCAGCTCTATCTGTCCATGAAGCCAGATAACACACACCAATGAGTTAAACTGCAGGAATGTCTTAAAGACATAAAGACCTGGATGGCCGCTAACTTTCTGCTTCTTAATTCAGATCAAACTGAGGTTATTGTACTCGGCCCTGAAAATCTTAGAAATATGGTATCTAACCAGATTCTTACTCTGGATGGCATTACCTTGGCCTCCAGTAACGCTGTGAGGAACCTTGGAGTCATTTTTGACCAGGACATGTCCTTCAACGCACATATTAAACAAATATGTAAGACTGCTTTCTTCCATTTGTGCAACATCTCTACAGTTAGAAATATCCTGTTAAAACTGGCTCCTCCCCTCCACCCCAGCCGGTCGCAGCAGATGGCCCCGCCCCTCCCTGAGCCTGGTTCTGACGGAGGTTTCTTCCTGTTAAAAGGGAGTTTTTCCTTCCCACTGTCGCCTAATCATTGGAGTTTTCTCTGGATGATTGTGGGGTCTTTACCATCGCCTTGAGGCGACTGCTGTTGTGATGAATGGAACTGAGTTGTTGCCTCGGTGCTGTGGTCTGTTTATCCTCTGCGCTGTTTTCCAGGCTGTGGGATGTGGGTCATGTGTTTGGAGGTTAAAAGGAGTGGAGTTTGGCTGGTTTTGATTTCTAGCCGAGTGTCAGATTGTTGATGCCACAGCGCTGAACACGATGAGGGCGTATGGAGCTTTAAATCCGTTGCCTGCAGTAACGGTTTTACGAAGCACTTGTGTGAGTGACAGCAGCAGCATGTGACCTGGGATGTAACTGAATAGGGGACTATTGGTGGTGTTTGATTCAGTGCGATGGAAGCAGCAGGCTCAGACAGGTGTAACTGAAGACTAAGGCTTCTTTCAACACATTTCAATTTATGTTTCTCTGAACGCGCTCTGCCAGCACAAGAGAATAAATGGAAAATGGATAACACTTCCCCTTGTTCCCACTTGTGTTGTGTGCAGCCCCGATGTGCTGTTGCATTCTTGATGAGCCGCCCAGCTGCGGTCCATGCGGGTAGTTTCTGATAAGTGTAGCCCTCAGTGCAGAAGTTCAGTACAACAAAGTGCTCCTGACACCTGGGCCAAATATTTTGGGCGAGTTTCTGTTTGCAAAGTTGAGACAGAAGTGCAGCGATTATTACGAGCCATAAGATGTGATCGCAACAAAGTGTTGAGAGAAATCAGAGAAAAGAGCAGAGTGGTCGTTTTTCCCTCCCTCATCTCTGACTAATCTGGTCCTTTATACAGAGTCTGCATCAAGGTTATTACAGTGAGCTCGAACAAAAACCACTGAAATAAAAATGAACTGAACGAGAGAAAAGAATCCTCCCTCGTTAGCACCAGTGCTTCCTGTTCATCTCAATCACAGGAAGTGAATCATTGTCACAGATAAACCCACTGAAAGGGTGTTTTTGGTTTGTGGATGGATGAGTAAATCTTATTTTATGTGCCATCCATCCCTCTCTGCTTCTTATCCTTGTTAGGTCACGGGGGGGGGGGGGGGGGGGGGCTAACACACAGGCAACCAGTCACCCCACTATCTGCATGTCTGTGGACTGTGGGAGGAAGGCGTTGTACCCGGGGAGAAGCCCCGCAGGAAGACCCCAGCCTGATGGTGGAAATGAACTCAGGACCTTCTTGCTGTGAGGCAACAGTGCTAATACTGTGCTTTCAGGTTTTATTCACAGACAGCATGTTTCTGCCTGTGATTTCGTTTGTATTTTCACTTCCTCCATTTCCCAGAATCCCAGTTACGCATGGGCTATCTGTCTGTGGTGCTGTATACGCTGCACTGTACGTGTGCACGCTTACTGCACGGGCCAGGTGATCATCCTGTGATCTCCATACAGATGTGTATGTGGGGATACCTGCACAGTATTTTCTCACGGCATTTAAAACCCGACACTCAACAGGTGGAGCTATAAACAGTAACAGGAAGGTGTCCGTGTCTGTTTTCTCCTCAGGAGCCCTGAAGAAAAACCTGACAGGCGAGCAGATCAAAGAAGACCTCCTGACATTAGGTACACATTCGAGTCCTCTGTGCCTCAGAGTCATTCTCACAGTAGTCGTATTAGTTACTGTCACATTTGTGTTAATGAAAGAAAACCTGCTCACTCTGATCATTTCTCAGGACTGAGCGAGGAAAAGTCGGCTCACTTCTCACTGCAGGTAAGCAAAGTAGTGCTAAAGGTAAATGGACTGCTGCTTATGCAGCGCTTTTCTGCCTCATTCACACAAGCATGTGCTGTTTCTAAGTGCTTCCTGTCTGACATTCATGCATTCATAGAGCAACATGGGGTTAGTATCGTGGCATGCAGACTGGGATCAAACCACCTGACCGAAGCCACGCCCTTTACGTGTGCCAAACTTTCCACTACTATTAAAGACGTCATAGATGGTTCAAAGGGCCTTCCAGGACTCTGGACTTATTTCTCTGAGTGGCTGTAGCTCAGGAGGTAGAGCAGGTCATCAATGATCGGAAGGTTCCTGGCTTCCCCTCGTCTGCGTGCCAAATATCCTTGGGCAACATACTAACCCCAAATTGCTCTCCGATGCATCCATCGAAGTATGAATGTGTGTGAATGTTAGTTAGAATGGGTGAATGCACAAGTTGTGTGAAGCGCATTGAGTGCTCAGAAGAGTAGAAAAGTGCTATATGAGAACCAGTCCATTTACCATTTCTTCACCAGCTAACATGTTGTGTTTACTGTCGGTAAATCCTGCAGCTCCTCTTCTGTAGCCTGCTGCAGCTTTATTTACATCTGCACCATGAACACGTCACAGGCTGAGGCTGTAAGCGCGTCACGGGGCGTCAGGTATCTGCTGGCTGTTGCTCGAAGCAACGCCAAGAACTGAACTGTTCCAGATCGATCCAGCACACTTTAACCTCTGTGTAACTAACACTCCCACAGTGGTGGCTACACGAGGATGGTCAGCCAGCTAGCTGTGCCTTAGCTCGCCATCATTGTGATGCTCAGGCTGCACATGCTGACTCGTGTAAAACAACAGGGAGGAGCACGTGTGTCCGTTTGGGCCGATGCTAGCTCACAGGTGTTAGCACGTGTTAGCACTGACTCAGTGTCGTTGATAAAACTTGTTCTTACGATGTTACTCAGGCAACCTTTAAACGGTGAACACGTGTCTCAGGAGTCTGATGTGATCTGTGTTCCTGCAGTGGGCGGAGCACTACGCAGCGCTGACCAGGCTCGCTGTCGGGCAGACTCTGATGGTCAACCAGCTGGTTGACATGGAGTGGAAGTTTGGAGGTAAGAAGGAGCAAACCTAGCGTGCACGGCAAATTTGGCTCACATTAGAGGTTCAGTCTGAGTCTGTCTGTGAGCACGTCTGCCCTCTGAGCACATTTAAACCCCTCGGTGTGTGCAGCCGATGGAAGCTGAATAACAGAGCTAACCATGACGAGCCTCACTGTTTCAGGCGCAGACGTGACACAGCGTCCGTCCTGTTTGAGTGTTTTTATCACGCTGTGTTTTGTCATCCCACAGTGACTGTTGGCACCAGTGAAATTCAGAAATTGGGCACAGTCTTTCTGCAGGTACGACAGCGCTCCACACACACATGTGGGGTATTCATATCCTGTGGGAACATCTAATTGACATAATGCTTCCCCTAACCAAACTGTAACCCGGACACTAAAACCACATTTTGAGTCTCAATAATGTCTTCAAACTTGTGGAGACTGGTATTTTGGTCCCCACAAAGATATGAAAACACACACAGCATCGTTGTTTTGTTGAACACGTTGTGTTTGGTTGCAGCTGAAGCTCGTGGTCAGAAAGGGGAATTCCACTGAAAACGTCTACATGGGTGAGTGATGATGTCACTCGTACCTGAAGTTTTGCACACCTTGAATGTCTTTCTTTCCAACTGCTCGAGTCTGTAACAGGAAGCTTTAATTTACTCTGACGGTTGTTTCTGCAGCTCGTTTTGTTGTTCAGGACACAAAACTTAGATAATGAACAGATGCTGCGAGTGAAAAAGACTGTAAGAAATGTAAAAAGGAACTCGCCTGGTTTAATCGTTTAAACTTCATAAATGAAAAATCAGTTCCTCCACCCGACGCCCTCAGTCAGCCGACACTACAGATCTTCAATTCAGTTTTATTTATACAGCATCAAATCACAACAGTCACCTCGAGGCGCTTTATATTGTAAGGTAGATCCTACAATAATACATACAGAGAAAAACCCAACAATCAAATGACCGAGCAAGCACTTTGGCGACAGTGGGAAGGAAAAACTCCCTTTTAACAGGAAGAAACCTCCGGCAGAACCAGGCTCAGGGAGGGGCGGGGCCATCTGCTACATTCAATGGCTGCGACTGGTTGGGGTGAGAGAAGGAAGACAGGATAAAGACATGCTGTGGAAGAGAGACAGAGGTTAATAACAAGTATGATTCTGCAGAGAGGTCTATTAACACATAGTGAGTGAAGAAGAAACACCCAGTGCATCATGGGAGTCCCCCAGCAGCCTACACCTATCCGGTCTTTACGTCTGACTTCATTAGCCACGTCTGGGTCCAAACTCTGCTTCAGGTCCCAAAGTCAAACGAACTCTGCGGCATCACTGAGTTAAAAACTGTCTAAAGTCTTCCATCTTTACTAAAACGATCAGTGTTGCTGCTTTACCAGGTGTAACAATTAAGTTTAACATCCGGGCATCCATGAAAACAGGATTTATTAAATTGAATGGAGTTAGAAGTTAGCAGGAAGTTAGCTCGCTAGCTTCCACCTAAACATGATATAGCATGTTCTGACTGAGAGATTTGTGAAAAATTCAAACGTACAGCTCTGCTATCACTTCCAACATAAATGAAGACAGAAAACTAAACAGCAGTGACGTTTGTAGGGTTACTGAAGTTTGGCTAGCTGCTATATAACGATGTGCTACGTGATCGCTAGCGACACAGCTATGTTAGCATAGACACAGTGAAGCTGGAGGATGAACGCTAACTTTTTCCACTCGATAAAAGTTAACGTGAGGGTTCCTGATGGTTAGAGACAAATGCAGTCCAAACTTCAGCCAGAAAAACAACTGAGATAATCCATCCACAATACCAGGTTAGTCATTAATATACTGCTGCTGGGCTGTAGCTACATCATAAGGGTTTCAAATGAACAGTGGTAATAAAAACCGAGAGAGGCCGACAGTGATCACTGACTGTTTTTAGGGGCTTGTTCAGATTAAATAGAACAAAACATTAAAACATGTTAAAAACACAACAGCCTTAATAAACGCAGAGTAGTTTGGACCGGAAGCAGGATTCGTCACGTCATCACCTAGAGACCAGATTGCAGCATAACTAAGGGAGGATTCGGGGTCACCTGGTCCAGCCTTAACTATATGCTTTAGCAAAAGGGACATTTTTAAGCCCGATCTTAAAAGTAGTGATAGGTAAATGCTGCAGTGGTCGTAATTCAGGTGTGCTTTTTGGATTTTTGAAATGGGTGATTTTGATTGGCTCTTATGTGTAGCAGGGAGGAAATGACCTCACAAACAGCAGCTGTAGATTTTAAACTGCTCCTCTGTATTTTAATTCCTCTTGAAGAGAGTATTCCTGGTTTGGAGCTCTCCCAGTTTTTCACTTTTTCCTCCACAGATGCAAAAACCTTTCATTTCTGTCTCTGACAGGAAGTCGTCCTTTTTTGTCTCTTCCCTGCAGAACTGACGCTGCCTCAGTTTTACAACTTCCTGCACGAGATGGAGCGAGCCAAGGCCAGCATGGAGTGCTTCAGCTGAGCGTGTGTGTGTCCGTGTGTGTGTTGTATGTACTGCTTGAATTTGTGTGCGTGTGACATTTTTACCTGAAATGAGTCAATAAACAGAGGAGTAACCTGTCATTATCTGCTGTTTTCTTCCCCTGGTGGAAACAGTCTGTCAGCACGACGAAACCTGGGTGAGATTAGCGGGAACATTTTGACACTTCCATCAGAAACCAGACCTGTTTGATCGAGTTCAGGCCTGCTGTCTGTTATTGATGTAATAAAAATACTACTAAAACAAACACGAATTAGCTGCAATAACAGGTTAAATGCAGGCGAAATGAGCAGCAGTCAGAGACGGGCGTGCAGTAAAGGCCACACAGGGATGCGTACGAGCCTGGAGGCACATGTCAGAGCGCCGTTTCAGCCCTCGGCTCCGAAACCTCTTCAGACGTCTGTGATAATTATCTGCTGATTATTCCTCAGCAGCCTGTCTGCTCGAAGACAGGAAGTTGTCTTTATTCTGAAGGGTTTTCCCGCCTACTTTATATCTTTGTACAGCATCTGCAGCTCCTCCTTTACGTACTGACTAACGCACTTTCTGACATTAGAGAGCTGCGATACGCGGCTGTCACAGAAACAACCTAAACCACATTAAAGTAACTCATCTACACAGCATGACATCATCTACACAGCATGACATCATCAACATACTCAGAGGACCTGGAGGAATCTCTGTGCGCAGGGACGATAACCGTGACCTTCAAACATCCGTGCACGGGCTCAGGAACGCTCCCGTCTGCGAGCGGCTCGGCGTGCCGGCCCTAAAAAAAGAGAAAAAGCCTGCGGTCAGTTGGACGTGTCGTTTGTCATTCTCAAAACCAGGATCCAACGCACCACCGCTCCCCGTCACTGTCTGCCACACCTGACTGCATCAGCGGGTCGTGCCCTCCGACTCTGCTGTGTGTAACCTTCACGCCCTTCCCTCCGCTGGCTGTCTCGGACAGACGAGCTTGTCTTCATTAGAAGCACGGCTCCAGGCTAAGCCCGTCTTTCTGCTCACGTTTCCACCTATCTGTGCGTGGATCAGTCCTGCTGCGTTTCCTGGGATGTTGCGTAAATGGATTCAGTGAAAACTCAGGATTCCCCGTATTTAGCAGAAAATCAAATATTCCACATAGCTCTGCGGCGTGTCCTGTCACGCCTCGCTCTCACCTGGCCGTCTGCCCCCACAGTAAACAGCAAATCCAGTATGTGGTCATGTGGAAATCATGAACGAACCAAAGTTTTTTACAAACTCAGACCAGGACAGAGCGTCTGGGAGTGCTGATGGAACAGCCAATCAGGGCAGTTGTTTATGTTTATTTCTTGATTTAAAAAAAATTGCTTTGTTTGTTTGTTTCCTGGAGTTGAATATTTGATGAAGACCTGAGACTGAAGTTTGTGCTGAATGCTGTTGGCTCTGTTTTTCTTCTTCTTGTGTTTAAAGGCAGTCACAGTCCAGCTGACGCGCGCGCACGCGGGTGCGCCTTGGCCATCACGATAATTGCCTTTCTAATGTAAGGTAGCACAGTTTTCAGCTGCTGCGTGTTCACACGTATCGTTTTGCCCTCAGTAACGTATTTTTGCTCATGTTTTCATGCCCTGCAGGCGTTGTCAGTCCGGATGGATCAGCCTATTGCCTGTCAGCTTGTTTCCAAACATCCTTCAAGCTCACCTGTTCATTCAGCTGATTGGCTCCTCGCTGCAGGACACAGCAGCTCGCTCATATTAGTTACTGATATTGTTTTTACTGTTCAGCTGCTGTGCGGTTTGGATTGCTTGCAGTGAGAAAGTGCTGCTCCTTCATGTCCTCTGACACGTTCAGATACCTGGTGAGGGGGGGCGGGGACCCACAGGCTGCAGGTACACTGAGTGTTTTTAAATTAAAGAGGTGAACAGAGCTGCTCAAAGATGACTCTGGTCTAACTGAGAGGAGACGGAGCCCTGCAGCAGTTGAAAGGACGAGGGTTTCCTTCCTGTCAGGCTCATTCAGGATGAACTTTGGCTCTGATGTTCCAAAGATGCTCATCCTCACAGACAATCAGCCTCTCACAGTTTCAGGACTCGGAGCCAAAAGCAAATCAAACCTTCACCTCTGTTGTGCAATTCTCCTCTTTCTCTTCACATTCTTTCTCTTTGTCCTTAGTGTCTCTCCTCCTCCTCCTCCTCCTCCTCCTTTCTTCATGCCGGCTCTCCTTTCGTCTCATCGTGTGACCCGACGTGTCCCTGCATGCATCCCCCCGAGACCTCCTGAGCTTCTCCCAGTTGTTTCTCTGGCCTTTTAAAAGAGCAGAGAAAATCCCACAGATCTCGATCCTTTCAGTGTTTCAGTCTTCTCGCAGAAGTTCGTCACTCAGCTGATGTTAAGTAAACACCAGCTGATTAACATTCTTTGGGAAGTGATTAGATCATGAGTTAGATCATCAGAGAGACTCCAGACTTTACGTAAACGTGTGTTTTTGTGATCAGATACGACTGATGATGGTGTCCTCCTGAGGTCAGCTACAGGTGCAACAAACCTGTTGTAAGCAGCAAATTTAATTCATGTTTTTTTGAGCTGCTGAGGAATGCAAGTCAATACTGTAATCTTCAACAGAAATCATACTTTTTATTATTTCTCCTGCTTTCTTTGTAAAGCAGCGAATCTGAAAATGAATGCATAACAATAATAATTACTTGTTAGCACTGAAAATATCATTTTGATTAAAGAGCTTGTGGATACTGGTGGATTAACCATAACAGAAACACAAATAATTATTTTGGAACTATCAGTGCTGTTAATTTAGGGTTAAACCTCACTGTGGTCTAATACATGTGTTAAGCACTGTTTGGATATGTTTGGGGCTTTGGTAGAACAGCAGAGCAAATCAACCTCCCAACAAACACGTCAAATACCCACTGACTCAACGTTTGAAGGCATTTTTGAGGCTCAGAATGTGGTTTTAGTATCAGGGTTACAGTTAGGTCATGGTTGGGGTCAGGCATTCATTTTGGATGGTTAGGGTAAGCATCTAGGGAAAGCTTTATGTCAATGAGATGTCCTCACTAAGATATGAAAACGAGAGTTTGTGTGTATGCCTGCTTATCTGTGTGGGGAATAACCAGGGCCTTCCCAAGAAAGAGTCTGTTTGGGCTAGGAATAAAAGATACTGACAGACTGAAGAGTGTGTGTGTGTGTGTGTGTGTGTGTGTGTGTGTGTGTGTGTGTGTGTGTGTGTGTGTGTGGACATTTTTGCCGTTGGACCTGCAGAGGGAAGAGGAAGTTTATGGAGAATAACTCTAATAGCTCACAGCTGTCAACCGTGTTCTTGTTTCCCCAAAGTTACAAACGTCCTGTGTCACTGTCGCTGACTTTACACACAGTCCTGTTCACTGGAAACGTGCTGTATAACGCACACCTGCTGCTATACTTTATTATTTTTATTGTTCTGAGAGAGAGTTTCCTTTCAAATGATGACACCTGTGTGATGTGTTTGTCCTTAGTCTAAGGGCGGGAGAATGGGGGTTTTAAAGGTTTACCTCCAGGTAAAATGAGGACTTGTTTTACGAGCTGAAGTGAGACGACAGAAGCAGCAGAAGTGTCAGACATGAGCTGAAACCTTTCAGACTGGATTCCACAGCTCACCTGTGGAGAGTGCACAGGTGACAATATGTGAACAGATTCAGTTCAGTTTTATTTATATAGCAATAAATCACAGCAACAGCCTTCCCACGGTGCCTTATATTGTGCAACAATATTGAACAATACAGAGAAACCCCAACAATCAGACAACCACTCAGTGACAGTGGGAAGGAAAAACTCCCTTTTAACAGGAAGAAACCTCCAAGAACCAGGCTCAGGGAGGGGCGGGGCCATCTGCTGTGATTGGTTGGTGTGAGAGAAGGAAGACGGGTAAGACAATTAGAAATCACGTCTATCCATGATTGGAATGATTAAAATGTTATTTGTGAAGAAGTTCATGAAGTCATTACTAGTTAACGTTAAAGGGATGGTTGGCTCAACAGAGCTCTGACTGTTTGTCAGCCTGGCTACAGAGCTGAAGAGAAACCTGGGGTTGTTCTTATTTTCTTCAATCAGTGATGAATAGTAAGATGTTCTGGCTTTGCGGAGGGCTTTCTTATAAAGCAGCAAACTATTCCTCCAGGCTAAAAGATGATCCTCTAAATTTGTGACACGCCATTTCCTCTCCAGATTACGAGTCATCTGCTTTAGGCTACGTGTTTGAGAATTATACCACGGAGTCAGGTACTTCTGATTAGAGACCTTAGTTTTCACAGGAGCTACAGTATCCAGAGTCGTACGTAGTGAGGAGGTGAAATTATTAACAAGATAATCGACCTCTGTTGGGGTAGCGTTCAGATAGCTGCTCTGCTCTGTGTTGGTACAGGGCATTGAAGATGATAACAGTGGGTGGATCATATTCTTAAACTTAGTTACAGCGCTTTCAGAAAGACATCTACTGTGATAAAGTCTACTCCCCACTGCTGTGTAATCAATTATGATTAATTAATGATTAATTAATCAATTATGCTCGCCTTAATCCCAGGGAGCATTGACAGAACTTCTGTAACTTTATTCCTGCCATAAACAGCCCTAAAATTCATGTTTGAAACTCATGAACTTTACATAAACCTCATTTTTTGATTGCTTATCTGGAGCTGCATCCTCTGACCTGATGAGTACATGTGTTCATGTACACTATATTCCCAAAAGCATTGGCTCCAGAGTTGAAAGTGATGTTGCAGCTCTTCTGGGAAGGCTTTCCACAGGTTTAGGAGTGTTTATGGGAACGCTTCTTCCAGAAGCACATTTGTGAGGTCACACTGATGTCGGACGAGAACGCCCGGCTCACAATCTCCACTCTGATCTACGGGCCACGTGAAGTTTGGAGGTCTGCAGAAAGTTGGTGACCTCTGTGGACTACACGTCTCAGCGCCCACTGGTGTGATTTTACCACTTTGTGCTGTTGTTCCCAGGTGCTTCCACTGACTGTGGAGTGAGAGCAGAGTGAGCTGTTGTTTCGCTGATGTATGTAGAAGCTGTGCGTGCCAACGTTATGCACCTGTGTCCACACGATGGAACGCCTGGATTAATGATTGGCTGGGTGAGGGAATACTTTGTGTGTATGAGGCAGACTGAGGTAGAAGGAAGATGTAGATTTCCCCCTGCTGGCAGGAATGGGATCCATCACATAAGGTGGAAGGAAATGTGTGTGTGCAGTTAAAGCAGGGTGTGCAGTTGGTGTGTGTCTGAGTGTGTGTGTGTTTGTGTGTTTTCTTGATAAGAGAATTTTGCTCCCGACTCTTAAAGTTCCTCCCTGAGAATTTACCGAGAACGTGGTTTCTCTCTTTGCTCACAGTAATTAATGTCTTCCTGTTCGAAACTGAAAAAACAACCTCTCACACACACGACACAGACGGTGTGTGTGTGTGTGTGTGTGTGTGTGTGTGTGTGTGTGTGTGTGTGTGTGTGTGTGTGTGTGTGGGCCAGCCACACAGAGGAGTCGTTATCTGGGTCCGACGTGCTGCCTCTGCTCCACAGGAAGAGGCTCAGGCCTAAATCATCGAGCACAAAGACGCACGGCACGAGAATGTCTGACAGCTTTGGACAAAAACAAGAAGAAATCAGGAGAAAGATGAAGAATGAGCAGTTAGACAGAGAAACAGCTGTCAGAGGGGTTATAAGTCATGTCACAAACAGTCGTGATGCTGTTTCTGAGGGTCTGCTTCAGTATAGTTTATTTGCTGCATGTATGGCTGCAGTGGAGCCGGGTCACTGGTGTGATGATGATGATGGTGGCACTGCTGAGTGAAGCAGCAGGATGAACTGTGAAGTGTTCAGCTGTAGTCTCTGCTCACACGATGAGGCAAAGCAAACTGCGAAAGCAACCCAAGAGTTCCTCACGCCAAAGAAACGACATGTTCTTCAATGGTCCATTCAGTCAGCTGATCTCAGCCCAACAAAGCAGCTTTACAGTCATTACACGCAAAACTGAAGGACGCCTGCAGCATTTGGTGTTTAGGGGGTTATAAAGACATATATTAGTTTAATATGTGCGTTGAAGGACATGTCCTGGTCAAAAATGACTCCAAGGTTCCTCACAGTGTTACTGGAGGCCAAGGTAATGCCATCCAGAGGAAGAATCTGCTTAGATACCATATTTCTAAGATTTGTGAAACACATTCACATAAAAGCATTTCGGTGTATATTAGAGGCCATATAAAGAGGCAGGATTCAGAACAAAGTGCTCGATTCGTTTGAAATGCAGCCATGCTGTCATTACTGTAATTTATCTGTCATACAGCATGTGAAGGCTCACTCAGCCTTTCCCATGCAGCCCTGTGCATGCACTTTTCCCTCCTTTTCTACTTTACATGGTGTGTTTTGAAGCACTCAGTGTGCAGTTCAATTCAGTTTTATTTACACAGCGCCAAATCACAACAACAGTCGCCTCAAGGCGCTTTATATTGTACAGTAGATCGTACAATAATAGATACAGAGACAAACCCAACAATCATATGACCCCCTATGAGCAAGCACTTTGGCGACAGTGGGAAGGAAAAACTCCCTTTTAACAGGAAGAAACCTCCGACAGAACCAGGCTCAGGGAGGGGCGGGGCCATCTGCTGTGATTGGTTGGGGTGAGAGAAGGAAGACAGGATAAAGACATGCTGTGGAAGAGAGACAGAGATTAATAACAGATATGATTCAATGCAGAGAGGTCTGTTAACACATAGTGAGTGAGAAAGGTGACTGGAGAGGAAAAACTCAGTGCATCATGGGAATCCCCCGGCAGCCTACACCTATTGCAGCATAACTAAGGGAGGATTCAGGGTCACCTGGTCCAGCCCTAACTATATGCTTTAGCAAAAAGGAAAGTTTGAAGCCTAATCTTGAAAGTAGAGATAGTGTCTGTCTCCTGAATCCAAACTGGAAGCTGGTTCCACAGAAGAGGGGCCTGAAAACTGAAGGCTCTGCCTCCCATTCTACTTGTGCAGCGATGCATTAACCTTTCTCACATGCACAGGTGGTGCATTCCTCACATGGACGATGTCTCAGGAATCGGTTCCTTGTGCCTATTGGTCGGTCAGAGTCTCAGTCACATCGTGCCTGAGTTCGAACTGTAGCAGAGCTCTCCTTCCATGGCTCAGTGGGTTTGTGCCAAACCTTTGCATCAGGCGAGCAGGTCAATGGTCGCTCTCATTTGGATGGCCTCCTTTAGCCCCAAATAGGCAGGACGTCACAAAAAAGGTAAACTAACAGATACGTGTTTCCTTGTTTCCTTGGTTCCCAGGAGGATATTACTTGATGCACAGTGGTCTCCATATTTGTTGAAATAGGGACAGTACTGTTGTCCTGCCAGCGGACCAGCAGCTTCTCTCCCTGTGTTCAGACTGTTCTTTCGTTTTGAAAGGAACATCAGAGAGATGGTTTGTCCTCATTGTCCCCAAAAATCCCTAATCCTCTCTTTGTCACATCATCCAGGGGTGCAAGCGAATCGAAGAGGTTGTCATGGTGAAATTTCCAACCTTGAGGCTCCTCACCGGGAACGACCTCCGGCTTCTGTCCTGACCCAGTGTCTGAGAGGAGGGTGTGGCTCCATGTGATGCCTGACACCAGTGGATGAGGCTCCACATCATTCACTGATCTTCTTAAAGTTATATTTATGTTCTGCGTTACAGTAATGACAGTAATGAGATATGCAGACTAATCATCGTAAACTAACCATCGTAGTCTAAGGATCTTGGAGAGAAAAGCGTCTGGACTTCTTTAAGTTGTTTGAAGACGTTTCACCTCTCATTCAAGAAGCTTCTTCAGTTCTAGAGTCAAATGGTGGTGAGTCCCAGATTTAAGCCCCGTGGGAGTGGGAGTGTGTCCCCCCCCCTCCCCGGGAGGGACAAAGGACCACCTAATGATCCTCTACCTAACCCCAGCCAAGGTTTTGGGTGAGCTCACCCTCTTCGTGGACTCTCAGTGAGCAACCTCAGCTCAGACATCAGAGACAGAAGCGTTTCCTGCCTCCGGCCGCCAGAGGGCGCTGCTGTCTAAGCAGAAGCGCTCATAAAGCCCGGACGCTGAGCTTTAATCTAACGATGGAATGGAAAAAACTCACGTTTGAAACAAAGGCAGGAGAACATGTTCACAAACACATGAATAAACTTTTGTCAAATCCAAGTTTTATGTTTCCAGATGTTTAATAACATCATCAGTTCTATTTCAGACCTTATTAATATGATTTATCACATTTACACAGACAGAATTCACAAGCAGCCTGGTTAGTTTTAACACAACGCAGAGTTTATGATTGTTCAGAGACTTTACAGTTAAAAACCTGCTTAGTGTCAGAAAACAGCAGCGGGTAACATAAAGACCACAGCATCATTTATCTGCTGATCCATTCCTCAGAAAACTCATAAATTAATAACCAGACTTCACGTCTGCCTCCATGGAAAGCAGCAAACACAGAGAATAATCTGGTAGCTGCTGATGA
>NC_140480.1:35207915-35227915 GCF_051167445.1 Perissodus microlepis
CAGGGGAGGCATCCCCCCCTCTGTCCCCTTCTGGCTGCCTGTGCCTCAATTTTATCTCACAACTTAGACATTCACATTACTCACACTCTCATAACACATACATATAGGATGTTGGGGGTGGGCACGCTACACGGACTCCAAAAGACCATCAGGGTGTACACCTCACCCCTGGCGTCGTTGCCCACCTCTCAATTTTAAATACACGTAGACATTGAGGGCTATCAGGAGGGGCTGTGCGCTTACCTGCTGCTCTCTGGCAGGTAGCTCCATGCCCTCCTGGGTTTTAAATGCACCTTAGAACACACATGCATCAACACTACATATGAGCGGGTGGAGGGAGGTTTGGAGTCTTCTCACACCCCCGTTCTCTGTGGCCTACTGGAGCGGGGGGGCTAGGAGGAGGAGTTGGCCCTCCGACTGGGGTCTGGAGTGTGGGGCCTCCCTGCTGCTGCGGAGTCGGGGCAGTCTGCTTCTCCCCACCGCAGGGAAAAGGGTAACACCGCCCGGGTCTGGGTGCAGTTTCCCCCTCCAGGGGGGACATCTCAGACCTATCTCCCCCCACCACTCCCCCTGCCGGTGGCAGACACCCTCAGACATCGGTGCGTTGGTAGTTCTTTGTGTCCGGGGCTGCGCGCTCAGGTAGGCGCTCTTGGTGGCTGCTTATCAGGGCCTGGAGCCTGGGGCTCGCTCGGGCCACTTCGGGGGTGGGGTGCCCTCAGCCTCTCGGCCTGGGGCTCGGTCACTGTGGCACAGCTGGCTGCCGGCGGAGCTCACGGGCGCGTCACTGCAACCCCCCCTGGCTTCTGCTCCGTGGCTGCTGAGTGACTCCTCATCTGGGACTCTCCTCAGCTCTTTCTGGGATAGTGGCACGGCTGCCCCTCTGTTGGTCTTCCTTGGTCTCTTGTGTTCTGAGGGCCTCTGGATGTCTGGAGTTTTGATCTCCTCCGTACCTGCTTCATGCCTGGAGGACGGGGCTGTGCCCCCCCCCCACACCCTCTAGCAGATCATTACATGAAGGAACCTTTTAAAAACAAGCGCGTCCATGCTCACAGGTGTACACACGGGTGCTCACACACACAAACTACACCCTTTTTGGCTCCTACCTCAAAGCACACTGTGTTCTGTTGATCTTACGTGCTGCACAATAATGTTTAATATTTAGTATTTACTGTTATATTCCCATAGATCATCGTGTTGTTGTTTATTGTATTGCTCTTTTTTGCTCTCTCTTTTGTTTTCTCTTTTTTTTCTCTCTCAACAGGTGATCCAGGTGACTGATGAAAAACAAAAAAAATGAATGACTCCCCCCTGCGACCTCTGTGACATGTGCATGGGTAAAGTGTGAAGGGGTCAGCTGAGTCACTGAGGTGTTACAGATGTGGTTTTCGCCACAGACTGTATAAAAGATGAACGTAGCTCCGGGGTCTGAGTGGCCACCAGGGGGCAGTATCCATGGTTACAACATTTCTTCTGGTCCTGTAGAAGAAACCGGCACTCGGTGACATCACTGCTGAGATAGCTGTGTCCCAAAACTTCGGAGATCCGGCCTTCGCCGTCTACGTGGGCCGGGTCCTCTGAAGACAGAGAAGGCCGGAAGTGTGAGGCTGTGAAATTGGACGGTCTCGCCTTCAGATCTGCGTCACCGCTGTCTCGGTGGACTTTAATAAACTCGGCTGTCTGCTCCTTGCTATCTAAAATATAACAGGACACTGGCGTAAATTCTTGACCGTCTCACACTTCTGTTTAATCAGTTTTCTGCTTGACGTTTATTCAGCTGTGTGAAAACCCCGGAGGAACCCACCCAATGGATTAATAAAGTTTTATTTAATCTAATAATCTAATAACTTTGATCTCAGCCAAATCGATGTACTCACGAACAAATAAAACACAGAAAAAAGTTATCCAAGTGACTTATATATCATGTTTAACCTGAGTGGCAAAAGACAGCGATGAAGCCGGAGTCCGCTGCTCTCGCCGGCTCGAGTGACCCTTGAACCCCCCGGTCAGCTATCGAGCTGGTGGGTAGCAGACGTCTCCGAAAACGTCAGAGCACTTTTGTGCGATGTCTTGATAAACTAAGCAGATATTTGAAGTTTACACAGCTACATTCTCGCATGAAAATATGTTAAAAGTTTATTTTGTGACACAGAAAGATTAATAAGAGTAATTTTAAAACTTAGTAGCTGCCGCCATTGTTGGAAACTGGAGTTTGGCTGGGCCGCGCTATGAATTCTGGGATATGGTGGGGCACGAAGGACACACCCGACCCATCCTCCTTCGGGGAAATGAAGGACGCATTTGAAGGAGTCGACGTCGCTGTGACGTAATCGGTCTACAAATGTGGCCTCAGGATGATGCAGCTGACGTTTTGGGACACAGCTTATTCATACTGAATAAAACTTGAAGGACTTTCATGCACATGCTCACTGACTGCTGGGCTCTGATTGGTGAGTCGTTAGCCTACAGCTTCACGGTCAGATCCACGCCTTGCTAGGCGTCACGCAGGCGACTTCCCCTCAGCCTGCTCATGCTGACTTCACAGGCGTGTGGGACCGTTATCTTGCACTCTCCTGCAGCGACAGCGAGCAACAGGCTGTGCGCGGCGTGGAGACTGCATACATGCGTCACGCCCTGAGATGACAGCGCTGGACGATGGCGACACTTCTTCTGTCGCCACATTTTTAGAGTTGACAGGCAGAGAGAAAGATCCCAGCATGAAAGTCCACCGCCAGCTACAGTACTGCAGGCGCACCGTGCATGCTGGGATCTGCATCGATCAGATGCATTAATCACGCTTAAGTGCGTACGCCTCGCATTTGTGATGGTTTCCACAGATTTAGCTCCGTTAACGTTCCGTCTGTTTCAGCTGCGATGACTCGAGAAGCTCTCTGCTGCTGACGGATGCTGCAGGGTCACATCTGTGACTTTTGGCTTGTGTCATATGATCAGCTCCTCACGCATTTCACCGACGACGCCTCAGACAACGGTTGGCTTCCACCGCCTGCCTTGGCCTCCCGGACAGGAGGAGGACAAACTGGCATGTTTTGAAACACACTTTCACTTCCCGTGGTGGAAGGCTATTTTCATCCTCCGCTCGAGTTCCTCCTTTTCTCTCTGATTCCTACGGGGAAACTCGGGGGCCTCCACAAAACACAGAGACGCAAACATAACGGCCGAGTTTGGACTGAACACCAGCTGTTTGTAGAAAAACAGGCTTTTATACCGACATCTTTCAAAATAAAGTCCTTATTTCTGCTCTGACACTTTATTTTTCCAGACTTTTATTCACTTTCTTCAACTTTACCATACAGATTCATTTTTGTGTTTGTATTTTTAAAAACTCACTATTCTATATTATTGCTCTAATTCTTACAATCGTATCTTGTTCTTCACCTCTGCAGGTGCGGGAGCAGCAGGAGACAAAGCTGTGATGAAGCTTTTTCAGGGAGAGCTGCTGCGTCTCCGTCTCTGTGCATCTGAGAATCGCTGAGCTCCTACTCACTGAAATGGTGCTAAAGACCGACATGCGGTGTGCTCGCGTCTTCAGCCCAGGCGGGTGCACAACAGCAGGGGGGGCGTCACTTTCATCACGGGTCACGGGGGCCTGTTGGAAGGTAGCGAGGTGCCTCGTGCTAACGTGTACGTTAGAGGTTAAAGGGAGTAAGGCCTGTAAGAGGGATAAATGTAGGATTTAATGCAGAAGTGAGCAGCGGCGTTGCTTTGAGCTGATGTTTTGGGTCCGTTTGCAGGAAGATTTCTTTGTGAACGTGAGGAAAACGAACCCGTCACACTTTCCTATGAAAACAGCAGCACGCCGTTTGTTGCTGGTTTAATCGTCAGCTGTGCTCGATGGCGTTCCTGAGCAGGAAATAACCCCGGCCTCAGACCACCTGAGAGGTCTCCAGGAGAAACCAGCAGTTTGGCCTGAAGAAGTGAAGACGGCGGCGTTTCGTGGCGCTGCGATGTCTTCTTCTGTGGTAGCAAGGCTTAAATGAAGAGAGGTCCCATTGTGGTTTTACCATCTCCGTGTCTTTATGCTTAGACAAGCCTGAACTGAGGCTTCGTCATCTCACGCCTCAGTTCTTCCTCTGTCAGAAACTTGGTGTTCTCTGTTCTGATTGGCTGCCCCCCACAAACAGAAGGTTTGAACAGCAGTGAGTACACGCCCCCTCTGTGACATCATCATCATCAAAAACTGTGAAAGTGAGAGTTCAGAGCAGCCTGAGCTTTAGACTCAGCGTTACTGAACACTGAAAACACGAGTACAAACCAGAGCAGCCTGAACACACAGACACGGCAGGTAATGACAGCAGAGGACACAGGTGAGACGCACAGGTGAGGCTAAACAAACAGCGAGGTGAGGGGAAGTAAACAAAGGTTACCACAATAAAACAGGAAATAACTAAACAGGCGAACGTCACAGACTGAGACCTGGAAGATAAGGAAGGCGGAGCTCTATAACGACAGATACCCGATGACGTCACTAAGTAGACTAACGTTATTCCATGGTTGCACTGGTGCACCTAAGAAAAAAAGGTGCACCAGCACAAAAGTGAGGTGCAATTTTTCAACCGCACTTTTACATGCACACTTTTGGGGGGAAAGCTGCCGTCCATACAGACGCTATTGATTTGTAAATGATTAACTAACAATCTGTCAACACAAAGTTCTTTATTTGGAGCTCAGTTACAAGAAAGAGAAGTTACTGAAAAACTGCTTGTGCTCAAAGTGCGTTGGCTCTCTTTGGTAATACTGTAGACAATGTTAAACTTAATCATCACATCGGCTCCTCTGACGACCTGTTTGCTGCTGAAAGGCAGCGGGCAGAGTGGACACGTGGGCATTTATCGCAGCATATAATGTGTTTCTGGATACACTGCTGCTTTTTCAGCGCTCAGAGGTTGATGGCTCCGTGTCAGAGCTGGCTGTGAACTTCAGACAGATCAGGCCAAGAAAAAGTCATCAATCGTTCTTTTCATCTTTTCTCATTACCCACAGCTACATCCACTCTGTGGGGCCTAGGCTGCTCACCCGGGCTGGGCATCATCACTGATTTCTATAATCCACAGGTGTCGAACTCCAGTGTGATTTTATCAGGGTGAATTCATGACGATGTTTATCAAACGTGAAGTGTAGTTTGGATCTTCTTTTGCTGCTGGTGAATGAATTTTGGGTGGAGAGAGATAAATCCTGCAGCTCAGAATCGAGCGCAAAAAAGACGTAAACGCAAAGCGCGGCCCCGCTGACGCATCAGAGTCAGCGAGCTGTCGGCTTTCAGCCCCGACGGCGTGTCCGTGTGCGGGCCGTCGGGTGAGAAAGCCGAGAAAGAGAACGCTGATTCTGACGCGTCGGTCCGCTCTGTGTTTACGTCTTTGTGTGGAGTCCGTTACCTGCTCTCATTTGCTGTTTGGTGGTTGTTGAAACAGTTTTGAGAGCTTTAACCTGAGATTCTGGCGTTTCTGGCAAAATACATTTATATTTAAAAGATTCAGGATTTAATGAATCGATATCGCTTTATTCAAGCTACTCACCTCTATCCGCCTGCACTTCAAATACACACAAAGGACCACGGCCAATCACAGAGGTCCCACCCCTGACTATCTCTGATTGGGACACTGTCACTGACATTATTACTGGAACAGTTGGACCAAGGATCTTTTTTAGTTGCACCACTGAAAAATTTGGTCGCATTTGCGACTAGATTGGCTGCACTCTAGAGCCCTGCTGAGAGTACAAACACCTGGAAGTGAGGATAAAAACACAGGAAATACACGAAGGTGAGAAAAGTAAATATAAAAGACTCAAAGTCTAAAACATAAAACCCTGAAAACAGCAGACTCAGGCTGACGGATTTTATTTGGATGTGAGCCATGGGTGATGTCATAGTGGTGGTTTCCATCTTTTATTTACAGTCTGTTTGATCTACTATAGTGGTTCATACAGCAGCGTTCAGATTAGCAGGTTACTGCTGTGTGTGTGTGTGTGTGTGTGTCGTAGACGAGCTCACACGCACACTAACTGTGAATAAAGGTTTTAGTCTTCACCTAAAGTGCAGTTTGTTTTCTTTGGGTCACGTGACTCGTGCACGCCGTGAAACTCACGGCGGATTTTTTTTAAGAGACGTGAACTGGTGAAGCTTTTAATGACGTCACGTCGCGTTCACCTGTCTGCCGCTGCTCTGGTGGGCAGGAAGTACTGATTTGCTCATATTTGACGCTTCCTGCTTTCCGCGCACTCAGGACGGCCCCACGCGCCCCTCCGCTCTGCAGCCGCTGGGTGGAGGGCTGGCTGTGTTGCAGGAGCAGAGGAGAAGCAGGAATCAAACAGGTGTCCGGTCAGGAGGAGGTCCACATCGACGGTGATGAACAGCCGAAAGCCCGCAGCCTCCTGACCGACAGCGGAGCTCACAGCAGGAGGAGCAGGAGGAGGTGACCGACTGCTCCGCGCTGTAACAGGTGTGTCTGAGGAGCGCGCGGGTCACCCCCGCCCCCCCACACCGGAGCAGGAGCTCCGTCTCCTCTCCTGGACATCCCAGAGGCGCTCACTCGTGTTTCTGCAGCAACATCGGAGGAGGAGGAGCAGGAGAGGGAGAGGGGAGGCTTTTTTTTCAGACGGCAATTTAAAAACGGAGGAGGCGTGCTCTCCTGTCGGACACGGTTAGCGGCTCTGCCCGTTGTCAGCTGCCCAGTGTCGGCAGTGTTTGATCTCACCGGGTCCGGACTCGTTTCTCCCCCCGGCGCGGAGGCAGGGAGCCGCCGCGTGTCCGGTGGATCCATCAGACCCGGACGGTGAGCGGATTCGCGCACGGCAGAGCGGAGCGGCTCTCCCTCCCGTCCCAACCGGTTATCATGGCAACCAGGACAGCCGGGAGCGCGGGGGACACGGTGACGGCCCCCGCCCTACAGCGGGCCCGGGCCCCCGGGGCTCCCGCGGAGGAGTTCCAGGACTGGTGCCTGCGCACGTACGGAGACTCCGGTAAGACGAAGACCGTGACCCGCCGCAAGTACAACAAGATCCTGCAGACGCTGCTGCAGGGGGACGAGGAGAACAGCCACGCGCTGTTCCTGCACGAGAAGAGCGGAAATCACATCAACGCCAAGTTCAAGTTCTGGGTCAAATCCAAAGGCTTCCAGGTCAGGACGCTGCCCGACGCCAAGGGCGGCTCCGCGGGCGGCCCGGTGCTCTACGTGCCCATCAAGGCGGCGACGGTTAGTGACGGTTCCTCTTTCTCCCACAGCTGTGTGTGTGTGTGTGTGTGTGTGAATTAGGAAGTGAGAGTGAAGCTGCACTTCACCTGGCTCAGTGCCACCTGTTCCACCTGAGCTCATTTTCAAAGTAAAACCAGCAGAACTATTCAAACTACCGAAACTTTATTTATACAGGACATATTCAGGGGTAGATGTGTTTTTATTAAAAAAACAAAACAGTAAAGGTGAGAGGAGGTGATGATGATGATGATGTTTGAGGAGGTGCACACGCAGTCACGCCAGCACACGATGCTGTTTGTGATTTCTCTTTATAATGAATCCTGCGCATCTTTTTTATTTCCACATACAAACCTCACGTTTCCTGTTCACAGTGTAAATGTTTGTCTTTAAACCTGATTTGTGCTCTAAATGTGAAAAGTTTGAATTTATCTGGACGTCACACTGATGATTATTAGCTGATGCTGGTGAACGTGCCCGCGAGGCGTTCATTAGTCAGATTAATCTCATTAGTCTCCTGATTGGATGTTCAGATGATTGAGGCCTTTTCTGTGTGTGTGTGTGTCTGTGTGTGCATGTGCGTGTGCGGATGCCTAATAAAGCTGAAATAGGCTAAAACGCTGTAATATAATATAATCACTTCTCTTCACAACAAACACCTGAGCAGGTGCACAGAGCCGTGGAGTGGAAACGTCTGCTACCTTTGAACTGGATCATTTTCTAAACCTGTTTCACTGCTAGTGTTTACATTACACCCCATAATGATTCCACACCTGAACTCTGAACATGTGGATGCTACAAACAGTCGCTGCATCGACTGTAACAAACATCATAACTGACTGACGGGTCGTTTTATGAAGTTTTCGACTGTTTGAAACATAAATAAGATTTCAAATTCATGGATATCTTCTCAAGTTTTTCTTTTAGTTGAGCTAATTTCCACAATAATTCAAAGTTCACGATTGAGAAGACACTGCAGGAGAGAAGGGTTCATTTAAAGCCCTGAACCTCCCCGCCATCACCTGCTAATTTAACGCAGTCCATATTTTTCTGAGCGGCTCGGTCTAAGCTCAGGTGAGGTGGATAACGGGCACGTCCGGTCAGCTGCAGCTCTCTCAGTCACTGACGCTGAAAATCAAACCCTGAAGTCAAGCGTTGCACCCGCGTGGACGTCCTGTGGGAAGATTAATGAGCTCATCTTCACACGTTTATGACGTTTCGTGGTTTGTAAAAAACACATGCTGCATATAAAACATGCCCACCAGCGAGGTTTGGGTTTTCACCGGGAATGTGATGGAAAATATGCAATCTGTATTTTATTTAAGTGTGTTTAATCCACAAAAGCCTGAATAGATCTTTGTTTGTCACGTGGAGTAACAGTAAGCACTTCAATTCAATCACAACAACCGTCGCCTTATATTGTAAGGTAGACCCTACAGTGATGCACAGATCAATCCTCACTGAAACCACGGGCAGCCTGATATAACAACTATCTGTGGAAGACTGTGGAAGGCGCTCCCTCCTGACGCTCCGCCCTCATCGTTCCCGCTCTTTGTCCCGATGTTACAACGTCGCCGTGGATCTTCTGATGTGTCAGTGACTCTGGGCTGATATCAGATGTATTTTTTGGGATCATCCAGGAGTAAAAGCATAATTTATCTAATAATAATTTATTGATATTCAATAGAAACTCTTTAGCGACATAGTAAAGTTTTCATTCCAAACTTGATTTAGATTTATTTTTCACACTTTGTGACACTGTGGCATCATTGATGTTACTGCACAGTATCAGCTCTGTTCGTGGGCATCGTCATGCAGCAGGAGGAACCTGTCACAGTGTGACAACCTCCAAGCATTTCATCCTGATGCCTGAGGCCAGTCAGGGTGCTGGTGCCTAGCCTGTACAGGTCTGTGCGTCTCTCCATGGGTATGCCTCCCCAGAGCACACATGTGCTCAGGTGAACCTGCTGTCATCTGTAAAAAGCACAGTTCTGGTATTCTATGGCAAACCCCAACACTGGGCAGTGAGTCCACGTCGGGCCCTCAGGCCCCCCTGATGAAGCCTCTATCTGTTTGCTCAGAGACATTCACACCAGTGTCCTGTGGAGCTTTTCCAGCGCTTATCCTCGTCCTCCTGCCACAAAGCAGCCGATACTGGCCCTGCTGATGGGTTAAGGCCTTCTACGGCCCTGTTCAGCTCTCAGAGTTTCTCCTCCATGTTCCTGAGACTTTGCTGGGAGACACAGCAAACCTTACTGATCCAGGAGGAGCTGGATTACCTGTGGAACCTCTGCAGGGGCCAGGTATGGCCTCATGCTACCACCAGTGACACTGAACAGGGAAGACGAGGAGGGGAACTGTCAGAGACCTCCATCCGGGAAGCTTTCCTGTTTGGGGTTTTGCTCATTGTTAACCCTGACCGGGTCGATATCTCAAAGTTTAATTAACGTGATGCTAAACTCAGTGTGTGTCTCTGGTGTGAGTGGATAACTAAGTCCACCAACAACCCCTCCAACTTCTTGCCTTCTTAAAATGGAAAATTGTATCTTGTGTGTTTATCTCAGTACATGTGAGACCGGACGGATGAAAAATTCTGTCAAATAATTAAACTCAATTTTATTTATAAATCACAACAACAGGCAGCTGTAGATCCTACAATAATAGATACAGAGAAAAACCCAACAATCACATGACCCCCTATGAGCAGCACTTTGGCGACAGTGGGAAGGAAAAACTCCTTTTTAACAGGAAGAAACCTCCGGCAGAACCAGGATCAGGGAGGGGCGGGGCCATCTGCTGTGATTGGTTGGGGTGAGAGAAGGAAGACAGGATGGGTAATTAGAAATCACATCTATCCACATGTTTGACCCTCCAAACGTTGCTGCTGTTCGGTTTTCCACCCTCGTTTGCGTCCACAGTTGGAGCTGGTTTAGTGTTTTTGGAGATCCTCCGGTCACAACGTGATGTGTTATTGGAAACCAGTTAGCTAACCTCCTGCTACAAACAGAAAGACCACAGGTCCACAGACCCCGTGGAGAAGCTCAGTCTCCTTTAGGTTTCAGCCTCATGCACGCCGAGCAGGCTCTGATCACATGACCTCAGGCACCTGCTGTACGGCTGTAAGAAATGTGCTGTATGCTGATATTTGTCCACGCAGAGCTCTGACGGTAAAAGCAGAATCTTAAACGAATTACAGAAATCCAGATGCATGAACGGCGATGTGAGCGCAGAGCGTGACACGCTGGGACTTCACCTGCAACACCTGAGTGAAGCTTACGTTTGACATTTCCCCGAAGATAGAAGGTCTAATAAATGTGGCGGAGGTTTTATCTGATTATTGTTTCTGAGTTTGGCTGATTTTCTGAGCTGAAAGACGACTTTACAAAGAAACAGTTTTATTATTATTTAATAATTATTCAAATATTCGTAAATCATAATCATCCCTAAAGTCCACTGACCCTGAGTCTGTTTCACTTTAATCTGAAATACTCGTGATCGACATGTTTTACCCAACTGAGCTCACGCGAGGACGTGATGCTGAGGTTAGTGCTCTGCTAACGTCACGCAGTGTCCAACTTAGCCACTTTATTGCTATATTTAGCGAGTTTTCAGACCTCCTTACCAACTTTTTCTCAAAAAAGCGACTAGCGACAAATCTGGCGACTTTTTCAGGTGTTATTGGAGACTTATGACGACTTTTTGTCGTGAAAGCACGTATCGTCTTATTCTCAACAAGCAGCGGTGCTGCCGTGGGCACCTCGCCCGTGCCAAAGCGCTCCCAGGCGGCGGATCGTCCTCACGCAGCAGTCGCCCCCAGCTGCTGTCAGAGCAGGAGATGTTCACACCTACACGAAGCCGCTGCTCCGTCCTGACTGTAACACGGTCAGTTCTTCTCTTACTGTTACTTTTTGACGTCATTTAGTGACTTCTAACGACTTTTGGGACAGCCAATAGCAATTTTCCTTACTGAGGAGTTGGCGTCACTGATGTCACGCCGTCCGCCTCTTTAATATTATCATAGTGAAGACGACCTGCTGACCTTCAGCCTCAGAATGATGAATGAAGATGATTTAGGTGACTTTATCGTGGTCAGGGTGTCAAATTAATACGATGGTAACGACCACGACTCTGCCGGTGAGGCTGTGTTCATCGTTCATATACAGGCTTTGCTCTCCTTGCTCACGCCCAGTAGCGGCGTCCCGCTGTTGCTCTGATCGCTCTGTGATATTTGTTTCTGTTTGTGTTGTCCTCGCGCTGACCGACTGTTTCTGTGTCGTCTGCTACCTGCTGAGCCAGCTGACAAACACTAAACAGGATCTCACCGCCACCTCGAATGAGCAGCTTCCTGTCTGACGGCGTCACGCTGAGCGGGCAATGACCCGAGCGGATCAACAGCTGATCACACACACACTGACTCACAGGTGGTGTGTGTGCGTGCAGGTGGACTGAGTCACACACAGGTGAATGAGTCAAACACTGACTGTAGCACAGCTGCTGCTCTCACGTTGCAGCGAATTATTGCTGACAGCTGCGACGGCGTTTGGAAACGCGCTTCCTAACCGTCACAGCAAAGTCTGAGCCTCAGATGGACGAATACTCCCGTGTCAGCCAGCAAATGGAAATGCTTCACATCATAACTAATCCATGTGACGGTGTGACGGTCCTCCGCCTGCTTTCCTCTTCCTCCTCCTCTGTTACTCGGGTTTTACCCCTCAGCTGTGAAAGGCTGACGGGGTGTGATGACAGGCGGGCGACATGGAAGCCTCGGCTGGCGGTCCTGGTCCTGCTCGCTGTAACGGCTCATGAACCTGCTGCAGGTTCTGACCCTCGAGCTCACAGAGGGTCTCCAGAGCAGAACCAGGACTACAGTAGCTGTTTTTATCACCCTGCTGAAACTCTGAGCGTTCAGCTTCTGCTGGCAGGAAAAAAAAGTTTCAATGAGCTGAACAGAGAAGTTTGAGCTTAATTATCCCAGCTGGGGTCTTTGGTTGGACACAGTCACCCTGAGGATCACGCAGGAGTCTGATTGAGGTAAAACACTGACTGCATACACGTGTGAGTATAATCAGCACTGTGACTTCAGGCTTTGTTTCCACGATGGAGAATGCAGCCATCAGATTTCACTTCCACACTTCCTGTAATGGAAGCAGAGTCTGGGGACGAGGGGGACGACTCGCCCATCGCTGGGGCGTGGTGAAGGCTCTGGATGTTGTCGGGCTGTCCTGGCTGACACGTCTCTACTGCACTGTGTGGAGATCTGAACAACGTTCAGCTTCAGGGTGTTTTCTGAGCACCAGCGGGACGACTTCTCTATGCTGGGTCATCTCCATCAGAGATGAGATGTGGCGTTGCTTGGCTGGGGGGTAATAATGTAAAAAAGTGTATTTTTTAAAAAACATTTTAAGGTGAGTGAAGCTTGTTTGTGTTTTTGCTGCTGGTGACAGTAAACTCTGTTTGTGTGGTACTGAAGCACTCGGAGGCCCCAGGAAACACTGAGTGGTTCGTAGACTAATGATAGCTGCTATCTTTGCTCTGGTGTCAGGCCCATGTGATGACTACTTCCCCCTCTGTCGGCTGTCTCCAGCTGGAGCAGCAGACGTCGGCCTGTTTCGAGCACGAACGGTTAAGCGGCGACTCTGTGAACAGATGAAGCGCTCACGGTGGGAAAACGTTGCTCAGCCTCTGACCTGCTGTTCTTGTTTAAAAGTTTTCCATAAATCAGAGAAGCAGCCGGAGTCCGGCGAGCTTACAACACTGGTCTCGAACGGGTCCCTGTGCTGATGATTCACGCCGAGTTAGGAAACATCAGAGGAACATTACACATTAAAGCTGTGACGAGAAGCTTGTGTGTGAGTGTGTGTGTGTGTGTGTGAGTGTGTGTGTGTGTGTGAGTGTGTGTTTGAATAAAGCGAAATTGATTGAATCCTGAATCAGTATTTTGTCAGAAACTATTTCAAAAACATGTTCATTCATGGTTTGCTTCCGTTTGTGATCGAATGCAGAATATTTTGAAGGTTATCGGCTATAAAAAGCCAGAACAGGAAAATCTGCTTCATGTTTTAACCTCAGTTACTTTGACACAAAGGCCTCAGTGTCAGCTTTGTTTTTATACACAGACATAAAATATGGATATTTACAGATAAATGATCAGAATTATAATATTGGAGTCAAAATGAACCGAATCAGTGAGGAACCCAGGTGTGTGTGCGTGTGTGCGTGTGTGCGTGTGCGCGTGTGTGTGCGTGTGTGCGTGTGTGCGCGTGTGTGCGTGTGTGCGTGTGTGCGTGTGTGCGTGTGTGTGTGTGTGTGTGCGTGTGTGTGTGTGTGTGCGTGTGTGTGTGTGCGTGCGTGCGTGTGTGTGTGTGTGTGTGTGTGTGCGTGTGTGTGTGTGTGTGTGTGTGCGTGTGTGTGTGTGTGCGTGTGTGTGTGTGCGTGCGTGCGTGTGTGTGCGTGTGTGTGTGTGTGTGTGTGTGTGTGTGTGTGCGTGTGTGTGTGTGTGTGTGTGTGTGTGTGCTGTCAGGCTCATGATTGGAGTAAAGGTGGAGGCGCTCTGCTGGAAACGGAGACAAACATCTGTTTTAGGCTCTTTGGAAGAATTGAATGTAAACGAGTGGATTTAGTGTGTTTTTGACCTCCTCACAGTCACCGGTGACCTTCAGGGTTACGTTCGTTCTCACAGCTTAATGAGAAACCAGATGAATCGCGTTGAATCGATGGCATCAGGTGTTTCTTGATTTTATTGAAGCTGAACTGAAGCTTGTATGAATCAGTACATCAGAGATGAAAGGTTTTAAACACACAAAGACACAAATATCTTTGTTCTCTCTGCGCGTCTCTTTTTTTATCACCTGAAGTGAAATAAAGCAGAAGAAACAAACTTTCCAAACACTAAAACACTTTAATTGGTTGGATGTGAGACAAAGAGAACGTAATTTCTTCCAACAGATTGAGCTCAAAGTCTTAATTGGTGAGGCTGAATTTAGCTGGTTGCCATGCCTTCAAAGATTTCTCGGTAAATACAGCTCGCTGTGTTTAACATTAGGAGCGCGGTCACCTGCCGTGCACCTTCCACCAATTAAAACTAGAATAAACTTTCTTCTTCCACTTTGTTTAATATGAGAAAAATGAGCCTGAAATTAAGCGTTGAAGAAAGAATTCGATGCAGTTCTCTCACCTCCTGCCTTCAGCTGATCCCACAGCCAAACTCAAAGCAGCCGCTCGCCGTCACGGCGCGGCGCTCTGCTGTTACAGTCGTTGCGTTTTCTTTCGTCTTTGTTTGCAGTAAAACAAGCAAAGTGCAGCTTCTGTTCAAACATGACACGAAACCTGCGTCACTGTTATAACGTTAGATTCAGTCATTAATACTCATTTTGGGTTCATGTGTGAAAGAAAGGCACATGTAAGAGTGAGGTCAAAGGTCAGAGTAACGGGATACTTAGAAGCCACGTACATCATTCCTTATATATCAGTACAAACACAGAACTCGGGGCGGGGCTGGATGGAAACGTTTGGAGGGTCGTGAAGTCGAGAGCTGGTAACCACGAGCATCGTGGTCGTTAGCTGCACAGCTGCGGTCAGGCTAAGGCTAGCAGAGGGAGGGCGGAGGATGACGGTCCTCCGTGGACAGAGACGAGCGTTCACACTGGGATTGTGCTGCGTGTGCACACAGCTGATCAGAGCGCCAGGAAGCCCACGGCTCCATCGAGCGAGGAGGCGCTCGGCCTGGAAGCGGGGTGATGTCTTCACAGGAGGAGCGACGTTGCCGTGTGCGTCCGAGCGTTGAGGTTCTGCGCTCCCTCAGAGAGGAGCAGAGCTGCTGAGAACCTCCACGTGGATCCTCGCTCCGTTACCTTCACTGAGCACGCTCGGCTCACCTCCCCCTCCCTGTTCTCCTGTTGCTATGGTGAACGTCTCCTTTGGCGATGGTGAAAAGAAATTAACACCAGTCTTAATTAGACTGCAAGGCTTCAATTTCCACCTTCATTCCTCCTCCTCCTGCTGACCTTCTCCTCCCTCTTGTCCCCCCCCACCCACCACCACCACCACCTGAAAGGCAGGCGGCCATGTTAACAGCAGCCACCAGGCATCATTAACGTGAGCCGTCAGTCAAAGAACCGAGTGTGCTGGTTGGACGGCTCCCAGACTAACTGCAGTAAAGTCTGCTTTGAGTCAGCTCACACGTGTTCGTGTGAACACGGCACACGGCGAACGAGGAGGGCTGCGCTTCTAAACGCAGTTCCAGTCTTTGCAAATGCAGCTGGTTTGAGTCTGTGTTAACCAACGGGTGGAGCTGCTGTGCGTCATCACGCCGAAGCTACAGCCCCATTACTGCACGAGGAAGATGCAGGTGTGGTCATGTTTCAGACAAACTAAAATCACGTGTGGGCTCTTTGTGTGGAAGCAGCAGAGACGTGCTGTCAGCTCGGTCGGCGTGACTGTGACGAGGCGACGGCTCCAATACGATCGTGTTTGGCCCCGACGGTCTCCGTCATGCTTGTGGAGATGAAATTACTCTGCCTCGGAGCAGGACAGCAGCTCACGTTTCAGGTGGTTTTCCCATCATGCTCCTGGTGTCGCTCATTTCATCACGAGTATCAGAGCGCCGTCATGGTCGATTCACCGAAGAGGTGGAAACTGATTAAAATCAGCAGAGAGAAGCTGCACGGCCTGCAAACTGTAACTGTAACTGTTTACTGTGTGTTTGTGCTTGTGGCACAGCTGCTGCAGAGTATGGTCGCACACTGTGTGTATGAACACATGAAATAACAGGTTAATGCTTCTAACCGACCTTCAGTACGTCAGTGTGTGTGTGTGTGTGCGTGTGTGTGTGTGCGTGTGTGTGTGTGCGTGTGTGTGTGCGCGCGCGTGTGTGCGTGTGTGTGTGCGCGCGCGCGTGTGTGTCTGCACTTACACAGCAGCACCTGTTCATGTGTGAAGGCTGAGTGTAGCGCTCTGATAGGTGTGAGCGGTGTGTTTGTGGGTGTCGGGCTCTCCCTCTGCCGTGTTTGCTCATGAACCGTGGCGGTGGGTCAGGTGCAGGCGGCGCTCGGGTCATCCCGTCGTCTGGGTTTCCTTCAGCCTTCGAGGCCCATCGAATCCGGGCTGCGTCTCCTCTTATGCTAATCTTTAAAGCGCTGCCAGGAGGATCTAATCTAAAAACATGTACCCTGATCTCTCTGAAGCTTTTACTGTGACACCAGCGACTCTGCTTCGTGCTCTGCCTTCTGCTGTTGTTGACACGAGTGAAGGATGGCGCGACCAATGGATGGCTGGGACTCTCTTCCCACGCTGTCACAGTGAAGGAAGCCGGCCTGTTCATGGATCCAGAAACACGTTGGGATGGCAAACCAGCTGCTCGTTACGCGTGCCTGTGCCGAGTACAATACCGTACGCACTGCAGCACATTATTTTATTCATTTCTGCTAACTCGTTATAATACAGCCTCGGTACTTAAATGAAACTTCAGCATATTTCTGTGAAGTTACAAAGTAACTATATTCACAGGCAGGCTGCAGTTCACAGGCGGGTTATGGAGCATTATAGACCTGCAGATGATGTAGAACACAACGTCGATCGTGCACAGCAGCATAGTGAACATGATACAAAGATGTACAAAGGACAGATTAATCTGAACTTTGATTTGCTTACAGTGTCATTATTTCTTTGTTCAACAGCAGTCTGCTGTTGAACAAAGAAATAATGACACTTGAATTATAATTCAGCAACAGCAGTCTGCTGTTGCTGAATTATAATTCAAGTGTCATTTCAAATCAAACACCTGACATTCTGTTTAATTACAGGGGAATTACGCCCTCGTTCACGGCTGTTTTATAAAGTGTTATATGATGAATATATACTGTCTTAAACATCATTATAACTGTTCTGAAACAAACCCAGCACAGTGGTTTGTTCTGGGTTTATTTGCAGGAAGCGCGATGCTTCGATGCTTCTTGCTTTGGTTTAAACCACGGATCGGTTTTTCTTTGCACTCATGTCTTCTCCGTGTTCAGGTGGAGCTGTTGGAGAATCTTTTGTTTTCTGGAAGGTTTTCCTGCTTTAGAGCAGGCGGGAGGAGGAGGAGGAGGAAGAGGAGGGAGGTGTTCTTGTGGGACAGCGGCCTTCTCATTATCACATCTTCCTCCCCCCTTTAAAAAAACATACCTCTCTCCAGTATGCCTTCTCTTCCATTTTCAGCCTCCCCACAGATGCCCGCCCCCCATGCTCGCCTCCTCCTCACCTCCTTCCTCCTCCTCCTCCTCTGTGCCCCTTCCCTGCCCTGCTGCCAGCGCTGCTGGATAATTAGCTCAGTGCTCCTCAGAGCAGCAGTGTGTTGTTGCGTGCTCGTGTCTGCATCACCGTTCTCTGGCTCATCATCGTCACAGTAATCCTCTCCTCTCGTGTTGATCTGACGGCCGTCGTCATTGTGTTGAACCGTAACAATGATGTTTAAAAATGGCTGACAGGAAACACGTGACATACATGTATGCAGTCCTTTCTGTTGTGCACTGTAAATGTCAGCAAGTCCTCGAAGTTGAATCAAAACATGTTGATGCGTCAGAACCTCCAACCTGCAGTTCCTCTGATGTCCAGCAGAGGCAGCAGTGAGTCCCATAGACTCCCATGTTAAAATAAACATGTATACACAAACTGATTGGTCTCTGTGGATCATACATGGGCACAATGCTTCTATAACTCACCTATTTTCATTATTAGGGGCGTGGCCTCTTTGACTGACAGGTGGATGTAGCTGCTAGCTTCACCTGAGCTGGACCTCTGGACCGTGTTTGTGCTGTTGGAGTCTTCTGGAGCATTTTTAATGACATCATGTGACCAATATCATGTGAGGTCACTGTACTAACAGAGCGTCTGAGGAGGCGGAGCTTCATTTTGGTGTGCAGTGAAATTCTAGGGTTTTGATTGGATGTTACTGAGCACTGATTAGCAGCATCTGGCTGAGTGATATGGAATCCAAAATAGAAGATTAATGTCAAAGACAGGTTTGAACCTCTTCTACATGTAATGCTTATTTAACAGGTTTGTGACTCTGAGAGCGCCGTGATAATCAGAAAGGTCAGTTATTGAACTGGGGCAGCAGCGCTCTTGGTTGCCTGGCAGGTTTTGAGACTTAGAGAGACTTAGAGCTTTTTATTGTCATTGTGCAGTTTCTTGCACAGCGAAATTGGGTAGCTGAACCACAAAGGTGCTAAAGTAAGAAGAAGAGAAACCAATATACAACGAAGGCGGAAAATAAATAAATAATTAAATAAATAGAATAAAATAAAAAACAGTGTATATGTATACATATATGAGTGGAACTATATACATGGTGTATGTGTAGGAAACATTGAAACAGACTGGGACCAAAATAATTGCACATGAGCCAAAAATATTGCACAGAACATGGAAAGACTGAGATGGGTCTGGACTCTAACAGGACTGAGAGGTCCTGATGATTATGCCTCATTATGAAGATTTCACACACACGCACCTAATAAATCTCTTGGATTACAGCAGAAACACTTCTTCTTTTTCCCGTGGAGCTTCAGAGGCCGTCTTCCTCATCAGCGTGTTGCTCTGTCCACTCTGGGGAAACGGTGACGTGAGCAGAAGCAGGCGAGAGGCTGTGCTGAGCAGAAGTTTGAAGTCTAAAAGAAGTGTGGTGGGCGAGGTTTCCGTGATAGCAGGTGAAGCTTCTATTTTTGCTGCCGGGTTGGAGGTTAATTAACCAACAAACAGCAGCAGCGCTGTTTGTTGTCTAAGGAGCAGCGTGACAGATGCAGTTAATGAAAGCTTCGTTTGCTTTTCCTTTGAATGAGCCGAGCTGTTTTTAGCCTGCGTTAAACCCGCGGTGCAGAGCCCGGTGTGTTCACACCTTTCTCACAGACTGTCGGCGCTCTGGTCACACATGTGGAAGCGTGGCGCTCTCATCAGGCCGTACATGGCTGTTTGTCAGGTGCTGCCTGTGTCTCACTGCTTTGATTCAAACATAACGCTTCACGTTAGAGACCACTCCGCTCCTCATTAGCAGTCACAGCTTAGTTTGCACTTTTATTAGCGAGGAGCTTCTTACAGTCCTGTTTGGACCTTGGCGTCTCTGTTTCAGGCGCACTTTTGGTTAAGTAACAAAGGTACACGATCACATTTAGGGACAAACACTCTGTCAGATCCACATCTGTGTAGGTTCACAGTCACAATAGTCTGAGGAGCTTGAAAAAGGAGGAAACTTGACTTCCCTAAGTTTGTGAAGATCATCCCAGAAGCTTCATCAGTCCTAAAAACAAATAGCGGAGAGTCGAAAAGGAACACACACATGCAAAGAAAGCTCTTAAAAGTGGCCGTCCCCACCTTACTTATCAGGTCTATCACAGTGTTTTCACCCTCGGTGTTAAGCTCTGGTGCTGATGACCCACACTTTGTTCGCACCTTGGCTCACGTGACGACTCACATGATCAGCGGTGGGTCAGCGACCACCTCCCTCCCCCTCGAGGGCTTAAATACGCTTGTTTGTAGAACTCAGACGTCGTCTGCTTCTTCGAGCTGCTCGGACTCCGCTAGGTTGTGGTTTGGAGAGACGGCAGGGTGAGGCACTGCTCGGTCAGGATTGGGCAGTGGCAGCTGGTGGGAGGGGTTTTAAATAGGTAGCAGCTTCACGTGTTGATCACGCGAGTATCAGGTGTTCTGGTTCATACTGAAGCACCTCGAGGCAGAAACCTTTAAATGTCCTGTGGACGCTTCGCCTGGTGCACCGTCACGTCTCAGTGGACTGCAGAGCGGCAGACGGTTTCCTTTCATTCA
>NC_140480.1:35232915-35237915 GCF_051167445.1 Perissodus microlepis
AGTGAATGAATAGTGGAATTGTGAAGCGCTTTGGGTGCCTAGAAAAGTGCTATATAAATGCAACCCATTATTATTATTTATTCTGTGTTGTGTACCTCTTTCTCTCTTTACCTCCCTTCAGAGCACCTCTTTGTTTTGCTGGCACACACCTCACACTCCCACGGCCTTGTGGGAAATCGAGAGCTCCGCGTGGCTCCCTGTTATTCCCAGCCCTCGGTGTGAGGCGGAGGAGAGGGGGAGGAGTCTGTATCTGTTGGGAGGCTTTGTTAATAAATCTTTGTAAGTTCACAGCGGCTCAGTAATTAGAGCGCAGGTATAATTACACTCGATGAACCAGCACAGGAAGTGAGATGTTTAAACACTGAACCTGCAGCAGGTCGGAGAACAGGAAGTTCCCTCCCATCGTTGGGACAGTTTTCCAACGATGGGTTCCAAGGTGTGACAGCGTGACGGTGAAGCAGCTTCAGGGTTATTAAAGCTTCGCGGTGTCTCTGACATTCAGACTCAGGAGGGGCGTGGCTAACTGGGAACCTTATGGGACTCACCTTTATAGAAACATACCTGAATAAGAGAAGACAGTTTAAGAAAATTCATTTCCTCTTGTGCCGTGTTCGGTCTTTTATGTGATTGGACACTTTGGTTTTGGATGTTTCTCTGAGCTGCAGCTCTGTCACACATCTGTAACATCTGGACCTGAGAAATAATCCAAGAAACATACTCGTTAATAATCAGAGTAAAAAATGTAACCAAAGAAACAGGAATAAAGGTTTTAACCTCGTTATCGACTTTCTGACCAGCTGAGGTGGATTACATTAAAAACCGTCTTCAGATCAATCAGAGTGATTAAAGGAATGAAGCCAATGTTCTGGATCGATCACACAGCTGTTTGTTTGTTTGTTTGTCATGATTGTGGGCTGGACCGATTACAATGCATCTGTATTGAGCTGAAAACGAACAGTTTGTCCCGAACATCAGCTACAATGGAAAAGACACAAAGCTGGAGTTATTCTGTCTTTGCTGCACAGCTGCCTCTTCTCCTCTCATTCTCTCCCCTCCCTCTCCTGTTGCTACTTCAATCATGAAACTGATCAATGATCAGCTGATCGGCTTTTCTCTCTTGTTTGTTTATCGTCCACTTTGCGCCAGAAAGAGGAAACCAGCAGATGTCGCGCTGAACAACAGCAGCACGTTTGATCAGCTGTTGTTAGAATTTCTTTAATATTACTTTCTAGGATCAGCTGATGTTTGCTGGAGCCACAGCTGTAAAGCTGCTGGTCATGATGTCGGTTTGGATATGTGGTGAGAGGGAAACATGAAGATGAAACCAGCAGATGGTCATCTGTTGTAAACTGTGTAAAAATCATAGATATACCAACCAGACAGCGAACATCACGTCACAACAGTGTTTGTTTCACAGGCTGATCTGAATCCTTCTCACTTTCTGAAGGTGGAGAACAAAGTCATAGCTTCATGTTTGGACTGGTTATAAATTCAGGGATTTTTCTCATCATTTCAATGGTTGGCAGACCTCCTGCCTTCATGTCTGCAAAGCTGGTTATTGATCGATTGATTGATCGATTGATTTCTTCAACAGTCTTTTGTTTTTATTCCTGAAATTCAGAGCTGACCCTTCAGGAGTCACGTTTGTTCTTATAGTGATGGATTTCTTTGGTATCTGTAACATTTCGTTCAGAGTTCATGTCGTGTTAACATATTGATAATGTATTTATAACGTATTGATTTCTTTTTATTGTCCTTTTGAATGTTTACCAGGTGTTTAGTGAAAGCTCACAGAGCTGATGGCGGCGTGATGCAGGCGTCTGCCTCCGTCCTCGTCTCCTCTCGTCTGTGAAGCTTTAGGTCAAAGGTCAAAAAGTGTGAATGAACTGAGAGTTTGTCTCTGTCTCCCTGCAGTGTGCGGACGGCGTTTCGGCGGTCGACTCGTCCCTGAAGCGCGTGGCGGTGGTGGAGGACTTCTTTGACATCATCTACGCCATGCACGTGGAGATCAGCGGCGACCCCGGCAAAGCACCGAAGCACGCCGGCCAGAAGAAGACCTACAAAGCTGTGAGCACGGCGCCGCCCGCTTCCTGTCCTCTGTGGCTCTCTGTGGTCTTTCCGCCTCGCACCACCCTCCCACCTCCGCCCTGCTCGCCGTTTCTCTCTTTCACAACTCGTGCTGTCTGTTGCTTAACCCGAGCTCCTCTCTCTCCGTCTCTCTTCCTCTTCTTTGGGCTTCATTCCTCTTTGAGCGTCTCGGGGCAGAGAACAACCGTCTGCTTTCAGTTTCTGATGCTAACCCAGCAGCCTCGCTGCGGCCCGGTGGGCGTCCACCTCAGAGCGCGCCCACGAGCCGATCGGGACGAACAGAAAACTCTGAGTGACGTAAATGAGCGACTTCCACACATGGCAGAATTTACCCGCAGCTCCGAGGTTTTTGTTTTTGGCTATAACTCTCTGATTTTGAAGCTTCGTCAGAGCTTCTTTGGTCCAAATAAACAGATCGGTGAGTCGATAAGGCGTCGCGGCTGCGCACTGCTGTGCAGGTCGCTCGCCGCTGACCCCTCTGGCCGCCCTCTGTCGGTACAGCGAGGTGGCATTCATTTTATGTGTGTGATGCTTGAAGGCTCCTTTCCCCTCAGCTCTGTCAGGCTGCTCGTCCTCTGCATCGCAGCAGCCTGAGCCTCATCGTGAGGCGCCCGCTGCACCTTTGTGGGGTTGGGTATCGACACAAGGGCGCTACCACAGTTCCAGGAGCTGAACATGGACCCAGCGAGCTGTAAGATCTGTGAGGAGCGTACGGGATTATCGGGTAGGCAGTGAGGAGTGTGTGTGTGTCACACCTGTGTGATCAGATACCTGCTTGAGTCTGACCGGCCAGTTCATCACAGAACGCCGTGATGGTGGCGTGATGACGTCACCTAAACATCGTCTTTTCTCGTCTGCGGCTTATTTCAGTCACTCGATCAATAATCAGCTCAGCAGCACCAGAAGGATCAAGAATGTGTGCTGAGTATTAAAACTTGCAGCGTTCACACACTGAAACGTGTGAACGCAGTCGTAAGGTCGATGCCCAGCTGACCTGTGATACACACACACACACACACACACACACACACAACACACACACACACACACACACACACACACACACACACACACACACACACACACAGTACTATCAGGACAGTTAGATGATCTCAGGTAACTGGTGTCCACCTGTCAGCGTTACCTGGCTAAAGGTCAAACTGAGAATAAAACTTGTTATTGTTTATCTGAAGTTGAAGGTACTAACGACTGAAAATGAAGCTGCGGATAAATGAAGGTGATCGGTGAGCACCATGAAGCAGCTGGAAGCAGAGGATGAAGGATGAGCTCTTAATATGAAGCTGACAACAAGTGATCAAAGCTGAGGGAACACATGAGATGAGTTGGACGAAGATCTTTGAACAGATGTTCCTGATGAGGCGCGTGGGCTGAGGGTAGTAATCTGAGAGAAGAAGCTGCAGGAAGCTGCGACGGGCAGTTTCAGGGTGGAAGTCTGCCTTTGTGACTGCGTCCAGCACGTGAATCCAGACCTGTTTCACAGGGCGTGGACTGGGCTCTGCGTGCTCAGGACTTCCTGTTTCTCTTTTTTCTCATTTTTATTCGCTGTGGTTCTCTGAGCGTTAAACTCTGACACCATGAAGCCTGCAGAGCTGCTGCAGGAGCGCTGACAGGCCTCAGAGGCCAGTCTTAGCTGCTGACACTGCCCTCTGCTGGTGAATCCGCTGCAGTGCAGGAGAGGCTGGAACAGATTTCTTCTTTCTTCGTTTCGTCTCCTCTTCCTTTATTCGTTCATCTTCATCACTCATCTTCATCAGTCATCTTCTGCCTCGTGCACATTAACTTCCACCCATCGAGTAAACACAGCAGGGCCTCATAATGCCACAAAGCCCAGAGTGTGTGTGTGAGTGACATTTACTTCCTCGCACACACACGTGCTGCACAGCAACCACCATTCAAGTCCTCCTCCTCCTCCTCCTCCTCCTCCTCCTCCTCTGTGCTCCTTTTCCTGAATAAATGTTTGATTTCCTCCCACACGTTCATCGACCTCGCGTCTTCGACGTCAGCGTGTGGAAAGTTTTTCTTGGACAGGTTGAGTCTATTTTTTGTGTAATAATCAAACGCAAACATTTCATTTTATTCAACTTTATTTTCTCACTTTTATTTAAAGACGAAGAATGAATACTGATGATGATGATGATGATGAAGCATACCTGTAGAGTCATTTCTGGGCCTTGGTTCGCCGACGTGTCCGACGGCGTTCGATTCTTCTGCTGATAACAGAGTTTATGGTGTCAGCTGTCAGTGATGTCACCGCCGGTGAGGGACGTCCTGTTTTGAAGCCGTCCCCAGCTTAGTGTTAGGAAGCAGATGTGATGGTTGAGGGGCGGGTCCGACTGCGATATCGCACACTTATTGGCTAAAAAGTCTGGAAACCGCGGCGCGACCAGAACTGTCGTAACCGTGTAACAGCCGCTCAGCTGCCTCACTTCTATTCTGAAATGTCACCTGCTGAGTCGGGTCAGCTGTTGCAGAGATCGACTCAGATCGACTGCAGCGGCAGGGCGATTGTTCGCCTCCCACCAGGTGAAGGTCACCCGGAGGTCAAAGTCAGCGTTCGTTTCATTTGTTAAAGTTTTGATCTGCCATCTTTGTTTCCTGACAAAAACACGACGCTAACGAAATAACAGTGAAACGTAGCGACACGTGGACGCATTTTCCCTGATCTCAGACACTCGATGAAGAGTCTGACTGAACATCCTCTTCCTCTCTGTCTCTGTTCTCTCCCTCAGATAGCGGAGACGTACGCCTTCCTGCCCAGAGAGGCGGTGACTCGCTTCCTGATGAGCTGCGGCGAGTGTCAGAAGAGGATGCACATCAGCACCACCACGCAGGACTGCAAAGGTACAAACGGCGTGTCCCCTGGGTTTGAGCTGCAGAGCTGAAACACAGGA
>NC_140480.1:35242915-35300415 GCF_051167445.1 Perissodus microlepis
GATATAATCCGACTAAAAGCCCGCCCTGACAGGGCAGTGTGCAGCGTTTCACTGATGGAGGTGACCGCTGTGTGGATGCTGACCGTAGCTGTTGGCCGCAGCTCCTTTTGGACATATTTTCTAAAACGATCACGTGACTGGGAAAAACTGGAGATTTTGCAGCGATTGCACTGAATTTTTGGGGGATTCAGTAAGCTGGAGGCGCAACACCGTCAGCCTCGGCGCGACCTGTGACGGCACAGCCAGTCTCGATGCGGCTCGTAGCGCCTGGTTCCCAGCTGCTCGTGTTCCCGTGTCATTCTGCAGGTAACTCGCCGTCCTGCAGCTTCGCGTCTCCGGTCAGTTTTAAACCCATGATTGGGAGGAGTTAATGTGAACAACAGATTGCAGGTGATTGCCAGACTGTCTCCGTGGTAGCGCCAACTTATCGCTGAAGTCTCTGTGACGACATCAGCTGACCGGTGCTCAAAGGCGGCACGCTTCCTGCACGCAGAGCTGCACGCACGTTTCTCTTTGTGTGAGTGTAGACGTGAAGCCAGCGATGCATCAGGTTTACCGAGAGATCAGGTGTCGCCCCCTGCTGGTCTAAAGCTGCACACATTCAAATCCACTTCCTGTTATTTTCATTTATATGCCAATAAAACAATATCAGCTGTTAAAGGTGTTATAATGCTGCTGACCGCCGCAAACATCCACACAACCTCAGAGCGACAGCGACGCAGAAAGAGTTAAGTTTTAACAGACAGTGTGTGTGTGTGTGTGTGTGTGTGTGTGTGTGTGTGTGTGTGGCAGGATGAGACTGTGATTATAGTGTTGGGCCCAGAGGAACAGAAGTACAGACAGGAATAGAGGAGCAATGAGTCACTCACCTATAGAAATAACATAGGACAGGAGGGAGCATCAGGTTCACACTGTGTGTGTGTGTGTGTGTGTGTGTGTGTGTGTGCGTGTGTGTGTGTGTGTGTGTGTGTGTCTGAACAGCTGAATAGCATTCTTATATAAAAATAGAAGAAGAAGGTCGCAGTCTTTTGTTGGGCTCGTTCTTATGAGTGTGAGTGAGAGAGGGTGAGGGAAGATGGGTGAGGAGGGAAGGGGGGCATTTGTAGTTTTACCCCAGAGACGAAACAAGAAGACGAAGGAGGAGGAGGAGGAGGAGGATGGACTGCATATTTGAGATGTGTGAATCCTCCAGCAGCTCCATTAGCACTCATCCCAAGCCTCCGTTCATCTGCCCAGCCCTTTATCTTTCCTCCATCCACCCCCCCATCCCAATTCAATAAGAGGAGGAAATTACCCAAGATGCTTCCTGGCGGGAGGGGGGGGGGTGCGGGGGGTGCTACTGCACACAATGTAGAAATGGGTGAGGTGGAGGATGGAGGGATGGCAGGGCGGTGGCTCTGGAGGTGGAAATAAAAATGAGAAAATTTGTAGATGGTAGGACGGGGGGGGGGGGGGGGGGTGAGGATGGGAGGAGGGGTGGAGAGGAGGTGGTTGGAGGGGGAGGAAAGAATTAAAAAGGAGAATGAGGTACTTCATTATCATTTATGGTCTCCCCCTTTCCCCGTCTTCACCCATTATTTCAGCTACCTCAGGAGGAAAGACATTTCATTAGTTTTGGGAGGAGGGGTGTGTGTGTGTGTGTGTCTGTGTGTGTCTGTGCGTGTGTGGGTGCATGTGTGTGTGCGTGTGCATGTGCGTGTGTGTGGGTGCATGTGTGTGTGCATGTGTGTGTGCATGTGCGTGTGTGTGGGTGGAGGGGAGATAGGTTGGGGGTTGGTCTTTCATAATTATAAAGCACAGAAGGAAAAATCGAGAGCTGCTGGTTAGAAACTGACCAGAAATGATTTTATCCAGTTGTGTTGCATAAATGCATAACGCAGGTGAGATATCGGCCGCTGCGCCATCCCTGAGGCCCCGCCCACCCTGTGACAGGTGTAACGAAGCAACATCAGGCCGTTCGTTTCATCCGGCCTGGACAGGACGAGGAGTGACGGCATTGTTTCATTGTTGTTCTCAATAACGGTGTTATTTACAGTGATCGAGCATAGAGTCTGAGACGCTGTGTGCACGTATGTAAGGGCGGGTCTAATGATGAACACCGCCGCTGTGTGCTGACCAGGCTCAGGCGCTCGACGTCCGCCGTCGCAGCAGTTAAAGGTTCAGTCGGTCATTTTTCAGCTTATTTCATAGAAAAAATGATGTTTAATCATAAATGGATGTATTTGATATTTCATACCCCGTCATACAGTTTGTCTCTGTTTGTAGTTTCACCTCAACATCTGTACAGGAACTCATCTGGTTAAGTTATTAGGGGCGTGGCCCTGTGACTGACAGGTGGCTGTAGCTGCTAGGCTAACCTGGACGTCTGCACCATGTTTGTGCTGTTGGAGCCTTTTTAATGACATCATGTGACCAATAACACGGCTGCTGTGAGGTTACCGTGCTAACAGAGCAAACAAGAAGGCGGAGCTCCAAGTTTGGTGCACAGTGAGAGTCTAGGATTTTGATTGGACATTGCTGAGCACTAATGAGCAGGTATCTGTGTAATTATATGGTAACAGCGTTCCACCCTGTCGTTACCAATATAGTCACAAAAATACCGTCAAACCAGTGGCTACATCCGTCTTTTATGTACAGTCTATAACATGGCGAGTGATTAACGTCGTTCGTTTGAGAAGTTCTCAGTTATTAAATAGCAAAACCTGCAGAGCTGAGGTATTAATATTCACCAACATGTACAAACACAGAATAAACTCAGCCAGAGACAAAACACATAAAAATGAAAATATGACATTAAACTGTGAATAACAGGAAAAATGAAAAACAGGATAAATCATTTCTAGGAGGCTTAAACAAAAAGCTGAACAACCTAAATAACTCAACGAGAGTCTGAGTGTTCATCCACGGCGTGTTTCCTGTCTCACCGCCCAGCTGCTTTCAGAGGGAGCTTCTCGCTGTCGCTGGTTTCACGCTGATCCAAAGGTCACGTGTGAAGTGCTGCTCAGCCTCTTCCTCGCGGCTCCCCTGACCTCCATCGCGCCTTATCCTCTCACCATCTGCCCCGCTCTCTGGTGTATACTGTCCACTAAAGTACGATCGCCATGGAAACATGCAAGAAAAAGTCCCCCCGGCGCTCTGTAAGTGCACAGCGCACTCATATATATCCTTATATTTATTTATATATTTATATAAGAGCAGCAATGCTTTCCTCACAAACCGTTTCCAGGCTCTCTGAAGCGGCTCCGACACTCCGACAGTGAACCTGACAATAAACGTACGGAGGGCTGAAGCTGCCCCCCCCCCCCCCAAATAATAAAATAAAGTGTGTAAGATTCAGTTTGACCTAAATTGATGTTTCTATTAATTACATTAAAGTTGTGTTCATTACATTTATGTATACTAACATTTATCTTTGCATTGTTTTCCTTTTTTAACGCCCTAAGATTCAAAAATGTCAGAATTATTTTATAAATGTTCATTTTTCACTGAGTTCAGTCTTTCCTTTGTTTTCCTCCTGACTGACCAAAGGAGCAGCCTGTGATTTAAAACATGAGACTGAGGGCAGCAGGAGCGCTCCTACTAATATTACATCTATATATTTATATTAAAAAAATTAAATAAAGTGAACACATGTAGAGCTGAAGCCTCAGTGTCCTGTCAGTGTGGATCACGCTGCAGTTCCAGCCTCTGCCTGTAGGTGGCAGGATTGTCTCACAGTGGCTGTCACAGCTGATTTGTGAGTGTGCACAGTGTTGGTGTGTGTGTTTGTTTCAGAGTAAAGGTCAGTGTGCCACAGAGATGAAGCTTCCTGCTTTGTGTTTGTTCAGAAATATGAAGATTATTATTAAAACAGCCTCCGAGCAGCTGGAGAGTAACTTGAACATGTTCCACTGTGTCCACTGAACACGCTGATTTCATGTCTGCTGTCATGTTTTTGGCTGTTCTGAAGAACCTTTAAGCTCCATAAATGGCTTGTATCCAGTTAACAATGTTTTTAATTATTTATTATTATTGTTTAAATTTTAAAAACCTGTTTCTTCCTACTGCTCATTTTTGGTTATTGCAAAGTAGAGGAGACGATTCTGGCAGCAGAGGAGCCGTGGGTGACCAAACCTGCATAAAGCAGTAATTTAAAAAAAAAATAAAAAAAATATATATATATATATATATATATACACACATGGAGGTTCACCTCCGTGTAGTCACCTTGATTCGCGTTACACCTGCGTGTCAGTGAGTTTAGTTTGTCACTGTTGGGCCTCCGTACTGGACCACAGAAACTGCGTGTCTTCTGCTCCACGCAGCATTTCTTTATTTCACGGACATTAACGTGAATATTTTAGAGTCTTTCCTCAGCCTGACACAGATGTGTCCTCATGTTAGAGATTACGTTTTGCCCTGAACGGTCTGAGGCTGTGGAGGAGTCCGCAGACCTCCTCCTGACCTCCGGCCTCCTGCTCAGAGTCCCGGTGCCGGTTCTGGATCGTCGGCGGGGAGAAAAACAAAGGGTGGACGGAGAGAGGAGCGGACGGATCTCCATTGTTAGAACGGATTTGGTCTCTCTCCCTCGCTCTCTGCTGTGACGTAACCGCGCGTGGCCCCGCCCACTCCGCTTGCCTCGGTGAGTCTTGAGGATCCCGCTGTGCGCTCTCACTCCTCCCGGTGCAGTAGTGCATGTGACAGAGCTGCAGGCGGAGGAAGAACCGGAGACAGAAGCCCGAGAGCCGGCGGAGGAGGACGTTCCCGGGGCGCAGGAGAGAAGGTGAGCGGGCTGCAGGTGTTTGTTTACGAGCCGCGGATTACTCCGGTCCCGGTTAGCGGTCTGAACCCGGGATGCTCCCCGGGACTGCGCGGAGCGTCCTGCTGCAGGAAGGGGGGGGGTCGGTGATATTCCCGGTGCCACGCACGTGCAGCCGGTGACCGCGCACACGCTCCCATGCGCGTGTGTTTACGTCTGTGCGTGCGTGCGGGTTGTGCGGAATGACCGCGCACCCGCACACGGTGACTAACGGTGAGTGACGCGTGCCAGCGGAGCGTCGATGTGTCGGTCGCGTGAATGAAAGCCTCAGAATCCTCGTGAGCTCGGACTCTCATGTTCACCTGCTTTGCTACAAAACGTTAAAGTAAATGAATTATCTGATCGATCAATCGATCGATTGATAGTGAGCACTGATCGGGCTTCAGTCTGCTGGCTTCCATGATGACGGGCAGGTTTGAGGTTGTGGGACGGTTTCCTGGCGTGTCACGTGGTATAACCTTTACCTTACAGCAGGGGCGTGTCCACAGGGGCTAAGCCCCCCCCCACAGAGGTGCTGGTGTTTATGATCGGGTTGTTTTTGAGCAGGTGTTTCACAGCTCGCTGAGCTCAGCGTCCTGCTCTGTGGTCGTTTATGAGTGCAGAGAAATCTTAAACAGCTCAACTTGTCACATGATGGCCGACGGTGAAACGTCTAAACCGTCGACCCTCTGCTCACGAACACGATGCGAGGGCGTGGGTTTGAAGGAGTGGCGAGGCAGTAAATTTTCATCTTATCTAACACAGCAGGACAACAGTTAGCTGATATCAGGGCTGTGATTGGCTGGTTTTAAATCATGGAAGCGTTCCTGCGCTCTGCTTTGACCGTACTGATCCTCGTCACACACACAGTTTGATGTTGCTGTGCAAATATTTCACTGATGTTTTACAATAGCTTGAAAGCATCCGAGCGCACAGGTGAAACATGCACCTGTACAGCTCTAACCAATCACATGGCTGCATGGAAACTGCGTTCAAACACGTGCGGTTAACATCTTATTAGCGGCGGTGACATCACTGCTGTCCTCACAGCAGAAGGACAGTCCCAAATATTCTGTCCCTTGACGACACGCTTCTTCTTCTTCCTGGTCAGAGCTTTTCCTTCCCACTGTTGCCACGTGCTCGCTCACAGGCGCCTTTCTCTGGGTTACTGTTCGGTCGTTAGCTTGCAGCACCTCGAGGCGACTGCGTTGTGATTTGAGTAAATAAATCTGAATATCATTTTCAGGACAGAGTGGGTCCGAGCACATCCTGCTGCTTCGCTGCGATGTGTGTGCATCATGTTTAACATTTGTGTAGCTGTACTCTGTCGGTGTTTTCGTCTAACGTCTCGCACAGATACAGAAAAAACGTTGAATACGTTTAAATCTGTAACACGCTGGGACTCGCCAAACGGGCATGTCCCCACCTGTGATCACGCTCACATGCTCAGTGTGGGCGTGTCCCTGTGACGAAGACATAAAGCCACGCCCTGCTGCTCACACAGAGACCGCCTCTCTCTGCGTTTCCACTCTTCCACGGTTCTAGTTTCTCTACTTTCAAAGACAAGACGAGACTTTCCTTCAGAGGTCGGAGGTCACGGCCGGATCGTTGATTCAGAGCCGCAGCCCTCGAGCTGATAAGAGTTCGCCGCCTTGCTCGAGAGCCCTTCAGCAGCAGGGTGGGAGGCTCTCTGAGAGCGAGGCTCCTCCAGCTGAAGGACGGGCTCTTTAAACTCTGCCTCCGGCCTCGAGTGGACGCCACGCTCCTCGTCGGCTCATCGTGTTCCTGATGACATGTCGGTCAGAGCGAATCAGCACGTGTCACAGTCACAAGGACGGATCACATAGATGCTGATGGGAGATTAGAAGATGGGAGTCCTTCTTCTTTGACGCTGCAGCTCAGAAACACCATTCAGATGGAATCAGCTGATAGCGTCACGATCAGCTGTTGGACAGCCGCCTGAATCCATGGTGATGTCACAGCGTAGCTGTTGTGTCTACAACACATGACAGCCACGAGCTATGATACACCCGTTATTAATGATTAGTTGATTTATTCTGCAGGCGTGAGCACCTGTGCAGGGAGAAATGATGGCAGGACGCCATGATGATTTTTAAAAGCTTTTTTTTAACCAGAGATTATGAGATTAAAAAGATTCCTGGAGGAGGACGGCACAGAGAAAACACCGAAGCAGAGTCATAACTCCTGCAGGCGGCAGCGCTCCTTTTCCCAATGTTTGGGATGGGCGGGGATACCGAAGACGGTAACATCCCAAACTATTGTTTCTAGCCAATCAGAGCAGACCGAGGTCTATATAAATGAAAATAAAGTAGAGGCGGGATCCGACCCGGGCCTGGTGAGCGTGAGCTTTCAGGTATGTGATGGGTCTCCATGACAACCGGAGTCCAGCTGTGCTGACACAGGCTCATAAATGCACGTGGCCGTGACGCAGCGACGTGTACGTTTCAGGGTGTTCCTGTAAAATCAAACGTCCCGCCCTCGCCGTGAAGGCAGACCTGATGAATCGCTGCAGGAGTCTGAATCCACACAAACACAGGAAACGCATCACACCTCCACAAGTCCAGACGCTAAACAAGCAATAACAGAACATTTAAAAGAAGAAATCTACTGTCATCCTATTTGACAGGAAGATGTAAGTGTGTGCCGCGGGGCGGGGCTGTCCTTGGCTCCTCCTCCTCGTCATGTCCATTTTCTGCTAGGGGACAGGAGGACGGGAGGAGCCTTCCCAGGATAAGTCCTCGTGTGAAGGCCTGATTAGATCCAAAATAACTGCACTTTTCCTTTGACCTGGCCATGAGCACAGCAGGAGGGCTGGGGGGGGCAGCCTGCCTGCCTGCCTGCTAATCCCCTTTTCCTCTTCATCCTCTTCCTCTCCCTTCTGGCTGGGCTGGGTCCCTCTATTTCTGGAGTCTGTGGTGCATCGTGGAAATGCTCTGAGCTCAGGAGAGATCGAGGTCTGCTCGCTGAGCATCTTTGAACAGCCAGAACAGAACATCATGACCTCGTAGGGTCTTCACCCCCCTGTGAAGCGCCTATCGGTCACTGTTGTTGTGATTTTAAGCTGAGGCTACGTCCACACCTACACGGGTATTTTTGAAAACTGAGATTTTCCGTTTTCATTTTTTTAAAATCCCGTCCACATGTAAACGCTAAAAATGAAATGTTGGCCAATCAGAAGTCTAGAAGCCTGGCAGGGAAAGACTAAACCGGGTTTTGTACCCTCACAAAACATTAAGTACTTCTGAAAGTTTGTGTTTTTCTGGAAAGGCAGATAATTTTGTGTTACTTCTCAGGTGCCTTCATCAAACGTTAATAACTTAAGACAGTATTTTGGACTCACAACTTAGGAATGAACAAAGTGCATACAGCATGCATAAATTTAAACTTTAAAAAAAGTTAATCTATTCAAAAACGACGCGGGGATTTGGGTTGTGTCTGTGTTGAATGAAAGCTCACTCTGACGCCTCTGTCTGTGTAAATGGAGGGACAGTAAGTGTGTAAAAACTGCAGACAGTCAGATTAACAGCAACAGTATTTTGTCTCTATCCACCATTGTAGAAATCTCATGTAAACAATAACGTGGCGCACAGCGTGACGTCAAAAACGGCGCACACCTTTGCGGTTGCGTGAATAAATCTCTGTTTTCCTCGTCCACACGTAAACGCAAAAACTGAGTTTTCAAAAATCTCAGTTTTCAGTGATGGAAAACGCCGTTTACGTGTGGACAAAAGGTGCAAACACATAGAAAAATCTGTGTTTTCAAAAATACGTGTGAACGTAGCCTAAAGCTGAACTGACAGATGTAAGCACTGTGACATCACCGCTAAACTCACAACATCAGTCGTCGTCATCTTTTTTTTAAAAGTGAACGAATGTAAATGAGAGTCCTGAATGATCAGTCAGTCAGGTACAGATCCCGGTTCTGCCTTTTACAAGTTACACTGGATTATACAGCTTTACAGACTGACCTAGAGCTCCCTCTAGTGGCTGCTTTGTAATATTGTTTTGAGAAAACTAGAGGAAAACCCAAGATGGCTGAACGTGGCGAAGTGCTATTGTTTTCAGCTGATATGGACCTTAAAATGTTGCTTTATCCATAAGTGAGCGCGATGATAAAATAATGATTGTCTCTTTGTGTTGTTTATACTTGGTTTGATTATTTGTACGTTTAACTGAGTATGAACGTTTTATCTCGTTAGAATAGAATAGAATAGAATTCAACTTTATTGTCATTGCACATGCACAGGTACAGGGCAACGCGTGTAACTAGCTTGTTACACGCAGTAAGCGTGTAACAAGCTAGTTATTGATGTTAGTTAGCTAATACGATATTTTGTATGTTTTCAGTTTTACGATGGTCAGAGGCCGTTCTTCGATAAATCATCGTTATCTCGCTGGTTGGTGAAAGCTAGGAAACTTAGCACATACTGTGCACTCACTGCTGCCTCTGCTGGACGGCAGAGGAACTGCAGGTTGACAAAGTCTGACTAATGAAACGATCGTTCCTTTCACTCAGACGTCTGTGTTTCCTCCTAAATCACATTCGTGCTGATCAGCTTGAGGACGAGGCGTCCTCCTGTGGCGGTTCACAGTGACGGAGGTGGTGAGTTTTTAGAAATGAGTAACTTCTGGTTGCTGAGTATCACCACTGAGTATCACTCCATGGCAACATGTGCAGCGGACATGTTGCCATGGAGACCGAGCACTGCGTCACTAGAGTCTCTGGAAGTAGTCACGACCTTTAAGCTGCGTCCACGCGATGGCGCCACGACCACGGAAAGTCAATGACTAACAAACATCACAGTGGGCGGGGCCCGAAATAAACTTTGAACCTACCGTTTGAATTGACCACCAATGAGAGCGCAGCCCACTGCTGATTGACATGAGTGGGTAGTAAGTAAGGGTTACCTAGGCAACCAATACCTGGAACATCTGCTAGTGCAGCTGCATCATCTCTTACCTGCTTTATACATGTTAGAGCTGCTGGCTGTGAGTCTGCCCTGACCACCACTGTCACATGCTCACTTAAATGCTCTTTGGTGACCCGGCGAGGGTTCGAGTCCGTCCCCGTTTATAATTGGAATACCCGAGCAGAAGGAGACGTGGCTCAAAGCCGCCGCGCCGTCACACGCCGCGAGAGGCTGGCGGGGTGTCGCGTCCCGTTTGGACCTTTGTGTTTGTAGCCTGGTTACAGTGAGCTCGTCCACAACAGGAACCTGCACAAAACAGCTGATTTACCAGAAAGCCCCGCCTCCAGCACCACACGTGTCCGTCTCTGTGGTCACACAGGAAGTGCTGCCATGTGATTACTTGAGATCTGCGTGGCCAGCGCCGCCTGCCGCCATGCTCCTGACTGTGGTTGGTTCTCAGCTGCTGGAACTGCAGAGTTCCTCCAGAGAGGCTCTGGGTGTGTGCAGGTCCTGTTAGTAGAGACAGCTCAGTGTGCTGAAGCTGCTGCTCATACTGTGTGTGTGTGCGTGTGTGTGAGTGTGTGTCTGTGTGAGTGTGTGCGTGTGAGTGTGTGAGTGTGTGTCCGTGTCTGTGTGTGTGCGTGAGTGCGCGTGTGTGTGTGTGTGAGTGCGTGCGTGTGTGTGCGTGCGCGCGTGTGTGCGTGCGCGCGCGTGTGTGTGCGTGTGTGTGTCTGTGTGCGTGTGTGTGTGCGCGCGTGTGTGTGTGTGTGTGTGTGTGTGTGTGTGTGGGCTCAAAATGTGGTCATAAATATTTTGTACTTGTAAAAAAGATTTGTGTGTGGACTTAGAAAAAACCCTGCAAGTTACAAGTACGAATTTTGACCCAATTTTTCTTCCTTTCATCTGATTGGTCGATGTCATGTCAATCACAAATGTAACAATCCAATCAGAGAACAGATGGGTTTGGCTGTCAGAGGGGCGCTTTTTTGAACTGCAGGTCCTTGAAGGGTGATACAGTTTGAAGCTGGAGGATCTCTATATAAATATCCGATAGCAGCTAGGTCCCCTAACTTTCAGCAGCTGTTGAAAGGATAAAGTTGTGCTATATCAGTGGTTAGAAATACCATTATTACTTTAGGATTAGTTTAACACAAAGTCAGGGCTGACCCGGGACCATTGCTGTGAGTCACAGTGCGCAGCATAAAAGTCCTTTCACATCGGACGCAGGATGTGCTGCTAATGCTAACTGCTAACTAAAAGCAAAGGATCCAGAATTTGTTGCTGGCTGCTGGGCTCTGTGGGTTTTTGCAGCAGCTCTACCTGTACTAGATGCACCTGCTCCTTGTCTTTTCTATCTCTGACTTTATGTCCTCTACAAGAGTTTCTGTTTTTTTTGCTGGTTCTTCAAATGTTCAATAAAAACATGTATGCTAATTCATAACGAAGAAAGCTTTGTGATGAAGACTGTCATTTCCAAAACACTGCCCGCCCCCACCCCGCGGTCCGCAGCGCTGTTGAAAAGGCTGTGGAAGTCCCTGTATTAAACACGTAGACCTGTGACACAAAAATCACCAAACTCGGACGACCACAGACTGTTTTCCTTCGTGGTGATGAAGGAAAACGCTGGGTTGGCATGTAAAAGGGCATTTATTCCCTTCAAGGACCTGCAGTTCAAAAAAAGCACCCCTCCAACAGCCAAACCCATCTGTTCTCTGATTGGATTGTTACATTTGTGATTGACATGACATTGACCAATCAGATGAAAGGAAGAAAAATAGGGTCAAAATTCGTACTTGTAACTTGCAGGGTTTTTTTCTAAGTCCACACACAAATCTTTTTTACACATACACAGCTTTTTTACAAGTACAAAATATTTATGACCACATTTTGAGCCCATACGTGTGTGCGTGTGAGTGCGTGTGTGAGTGTGTGAGTGTGTGTGTGTGTGTGTGTGTGAGAGAGTGTGTGCGTGTGTGTGAGTGCGTGTGTGTGTGTGTGCGTGTGTGTGAGTGCGTGTGTGTGTGTGTGTGTGAGTGTGTGTGTGTGTGTGTGTGTGTGTGTGAGTGCGTGCGTGCGTGCGTGCGTGTGTGTGTGTGTGAGAGAGTGTGTGTGTGTGTGTGTGTGTGAGTGCGTGCGTGCGTGCGTGCGTGTGTGTGTGTGAGTGCGTGCGTGCGTGTGTGTGTGTGTGTGTGTGTGTGTGTGTGAGTGCGTGCGTGCGTGCGTGTGTGTGTGTGAGTGCGTGCGTGCGTGTGTGTGCGTGCGTGCGTGCGTGCGTGCGTGTGTGTGTGAGTGCGTGCGTGCGTGTGTGTGTGTGAGTGCGTGCGTGCGTGCGTGCGTGCGTGTGTGTGCGTGCGTGTGTGTGTGTGTGTGAGTGCGTGCGTGTGTGTGTGAGTGCGTGTGTGTGTGAGTGCGTGCGTGCGTGCGTGCGTGCGTGTGTGTGTGAGTGCGTGCGTGCGTGCGTGTGTGTGAGTGTGTGTGTGTGTGTGTGTGTGTGTGTGTGTGTGTGTGTGTGTGTGTGTGTGTGTGTGAGAGTGTGTGTGCGCTCAGGTACAGTCTCTGACTCTGCAGCTGGTCCTAATGTTTCGGCTGTGTTCCCTCCCCTTTGCCTCGGTGCAGCGTCTGGTTGGTTAATGATGTTGTGGGTGTGATGTTTGTGCTGACTGGCGGTGAAACTAGCCTGATCCATCGGTGACCTTTGACCTGAGTAATCCGTGCTGTGGGGCTTGGACGGCCCCCTGCAGAAGATCGGGGTTAATCTGCGAGCGCGGGGCAGATCTGGGCCGCCTGGACTAGGCCGGCTTAGATCGTCATTACCGGGCCTCAGCTCGCCGGATCGCTTCCTGATTGGCAGAGAGGGCGGAGCGCTCGGGTCTCTGGTTGGTGTCTCACACCCTCTGCAGCGCCGTAGAAGAATTAGTGCTGTGTTATTAGCTGTTTACAGCAGCTCCCTCGGCCCTCTGATGAGGCTCGCCGCTCAGCAGCGTTGGGATGAACTCGATGGCTTTTTGTCCGCCGCTCTGCGTCTTAGTGCTGCGGGATGATGGCGGGGAGGACAGGACGGAGGACAGGACGGAGGACAGGACGGAGGACAGGACGGAGGGCTGCTTTAGTGTTTGAAGTAGTTTTTTCTGCTGCTTTAACAAAGATTATGATATTTTATTTAGTGCGCAGATCAGTGTTTTCCCGACGCTCAGCCGTGACGCTCACGTGGAACCGTGGAACGCTTAATCGCGGCGTCGGTGTTTGACCTTCATGAATGCTTGTCTTCTGTTCCAGGACAGCAGCTGGTGTGTTCTGGGTGGTGTAGCTGGTGTAGCAGACGGTGTATCTGTGGCATTTCAGCTGTCTTCCCATCCCAGTTTGTTCCTGTTGTATTTAGATCCAGCGGCACTGATCCCGGAGAGCTCACCGTCACACAGACCACTGACGAAACCAGCAGCTGACTGATTCCTGTAGCGGCGGTTATCTTTCTGTTTCCTTGTAGACGAGCGGATGATGTCGATGTCGTCAGAGTTGAGACTTTATACCCCCCCCCTCGTATCATCAGAGCCGTTTGGTCCTGGAGTGTAAAGTCAGTCATTAGCACGTGTGTCGTGCAGTGTGGCCGATAGAGCAAAGAGAGAAAGAACGACGTCTTCTTTTCTTTCTCGGCTCTTGAAACAGGAAGTGCGAGCCTCGCTTCCTGCTGTGTTTGCTTTGTGCCGCGTGATTTGTGGAGTAAATAAATCTGCGGCGTGCGTTCCTGCTTCAGTAGTTTGGATTCAGTAACGGTCATGAATCCTGCCGCTGACACCGAGCGGCCCCGCCAACTCGCTCACTCTGCATGGACTGTGGAAGTTCAGTTTCCATGGTGACAGTTCAGAACACACTGTCAATCAAGGCACACACACGCTAACACACACACACACACACACACACACACGGAGCAAACTTTGTGTATCTGTTGTTGGTTCTTGGACACCTGTACTCGATGCACATGTTGCTCTCTGCTTTCGTTGGGTTTGGTCTGTGACATCTGAACATCTGCCGCCGGAGCGTTACCAAGATGGCCGCAGAGCGACGAGGCTGTCCTGCAAAGAATCTTCCAGAACCACCCGGAGCTGCTCGACGAGCTAAAGGTCCACGTGCATGCCGGACACGCTCTGAGCTGTGGACGATCACCTGACTCAGGTGTGTGGAGGGTGTTAGCAGCACGGAGGCGCATCACCGGCTGATGCGTGCAGACACCCGGCTGCACTCTGACCTGTAAGATTAGATTTGGGCCGTTTCACGTGGAGATCGGGTTTCACAGCAATAAGCAGCAGAGAGATGGATGTGGTGTATGTGGAGCTGTGTGGCCTCGCGTCTGCCGCTGTGGGACGTCTTCATCAGTGGATGAAGCATCATTTCCTTGTTTGTGCAGAAAACGAGTTTGTCTTGGTTTGGAGCGCCGCTCGAGTCATTTCCTGTTTTATTTCTGAATTACTCGCCTTGTTTCATCCTCGTCAGCTCTACTTTCAGCCTCTGGTTGTGTCTCCAATGACTGTCTCCATCTGCTCTGAGAGAAACGTGGAGATCCACCGAAGCAGCTTCTGTTTCACATGTAACCAGTGAGCTGGACACAGATGAGAATGAAACTGCAACACCAGAGTTTCACTTCAGCGTTTTCTGTTTATTTTAAAAAGGACAAAACAGGAAGGACTTGTTCTGTGAGTCGCTCAGCTGAAGGCTGACGTCCTGCTTTACATGGAAGCGAACAGGGCCGAGTGTAAAGGTGGGCGCGGGGTGTGCCGGGCCAGATTTATTTCAGATTGAAGGTGAAATAAATTAAAATATTGTCTCAGCTAAATGTCATTAAAAATGTTTTTTCACAAGCTGATAAAAATAAACAGGAAACGCCGAACGCTGACGTGCTGTTCTCCTTTAAAGGCTCACACACTCTCTCACACACACACACACTCTCACACACACAGACACACACACACACACACAGACACACACACACACACACACACACACAGACACACACACACACTCTCACACACACACACACAGACACACACACACACAGACACACACACACACTCTCACACACACACACACAGACACACACACACACAGACACACACACACACTCTCACACACACACACACAGACACACACACACTCACACTCACACACACACACACACACACGCTAACACTCACACACACACACACTCACACTCACACACACACACACACACACACACACACACACTCACACACACACACACACACACACACTCACACTCACACACACTCACACACTCTCACACACACACACACACACACACACACGCTAACACACACACTCACACACACACTCACACACTCACACACACACACACACTCACACTCACACACACACACACACTCACACTCACACACACTCACACACTCTCACACACACACACACACACACGCTCACACACACACACACGCTCACACACACACACACATGCACACACACACACACACAGACAGACTCACACACACACACTCTCACACACACACACACACACACACACACACACACACACACACACACACACACACACACACACAGACAGACACACGTAAGAAACAGTGACATTTCCAAACTGGAAACCAGTGAGCAGTTCATCTTGAAAGAGCTGGTTTTGACTATTTATTATTGCTCGTTAATAAGACAAAAGGATTAGTTACGCGATGGAATAATCGATTACTAAAATAATCGATTACTAAAATAATCGATTACTAAAATAATCGATAGCTGCAGCCCTGTAATGAAGGACAGACGTCCGCCGTGTTATAATAATGTAATAACAACTAAACAGACTAAAGCTGATAAAAGTAAACTAACATTTCCAAGCAGAAAACCTTCATCCTGTTTCATTCTTTAAGAAATCGTGCTCCACCTGTCTCCACCTGTTGCTCCGCCCCTTTAACACAGAGCGCCGTTGCTCCGGCCGACTCGCCGATACGCAGGCAGACCGAGGAGATTTGTCTCTAACAGCAGATGTGTCATAGCTGTCTCCCACACACATGCAACACACTGTCCACCTATATATGTGTCTGCATACATTACAATGCCCACACACACACAGACACACACAGACGCACACAGACGCACACACACACACACACACACACACACACACACACACACACACTCTCTCCTTCCTGTCCTGACCACAGTCACTGTGTGTCTGAGGTCGATCTGCTTCTACTGGGGCAAAAACCCAGAACCTGTTCAAATGGTCGTCAAACAACATGTTTAGTGGGAGGAGTCATCTCTGCGAGGTCGTCGGTTCTCGTCTCCGTGGGAGACAGAGTTAATGCAGGATGGTTTTAAGGGCGGAGGAGGTGGTTTGACACACGCTCTGCGTGCTTTGGGAAAAGGTCGGGTGAGGCTGATTGTTAACGTGGAAGAACAGAAGTCGCTAACGGCCTGACAGCAAAGCTGGTTAAAGGCACGAAATCTGCCGGCGAGTGACCTTTGACCTTTAGATGCAGACGTACAGCTGAGCCTGGTCCCGTGGAGGTGGCTCTTCTATGTTGTGGCTGTTTGCTGTCTCCAGGTCTGAGCTCTGCACAGCTACGTGGTTGAGTTTGTGTTTGTGATGAACCAGTTTGTGTCTGAGTGTGTTGCTGGGTCTGAAGTACTGGGATGTTCTGCTTGGAGACTGAGCGTCTCTGATAAACCTGCTGCATGAAGGATGATGATGTGATTCTTCCTCGTTGGTGTCGGACCTTCTTCTCTTTGATGAAAGCCCAGTCTGGGTGACCACATGTTTGTGTCTGTTTGTGACGGCCCTGGTTGTATTTAAATATGTGGAGGTAAGGTGGTGTAACAGTGTGCGGGTGTGATCGGGGTGAAGCTTCTGTTTTCTAAGCAGGGGTCTTGTTGTAGTCGCTCTCTGACCGTCTCCACTGCCTCAGCATGCAAGCGTCAGACCACAGCACCGCGGTTTCATCTGGATCCAGGGGGAGTTTGCAGAGCTAGGATGGTGGTGGTGTTTTGAAATGTTGTAGGTGGCTGACTTTGTACTGCTAACAGTGGGTCTGAGTGGGGCTCCTTCTTTGTGGAGTATATAGAGGGTATAGCGCCCCCTGGGTACAGGCGGTGGTATGTAGGGCGGAGAGTGTTGTTCCAGGGAACTGATGACCTTCTTTTTGCAGCTGCTTGTGGGCTTTCACTTTGAGGCTTCATAGGTGTTGTTGTCGTGACAACAACATGGCGGCCTTCTTTTCTTCATTGTGAGGTTCGACAGAGGAGCTTTTGCACCGGAGAGGTGTGGCTGATGCTTTCATGTGATTCTGCTTCAGGTCGTCTCCTTGTGTCTGTTTCTGTGGCTGTGACGAGCTCCACTGTCAGCAGCTCCAGTCCTTCAGCACCTTTGATTTTATGTAACTACACAATATGACTCCTTATTTAACGTCTACTTTATGTTTTTATCTGAGAAGCTGGAGCGAGTTTCCATGGCTAGTTTTTTACCTTCGGCTTAGTAGAATAACGGCAGACTGAAACCATCACCAGGGTCATCCTCCTGAACTCAGCGAAGGTCAGCAGCTGCTCATCGATTATCCCTGCGCTGCATCTCTGCTGCACACTGTGTGAGGGTTTTATAAGCTGACAGACAGACAGGAAGCAGACAGCCATGCACTGCCTCTGTGCTACCTCTGCTTCATTACAGTGTGTACATGTTCATGAACACACGCGCGCACGCACGCACGCACGCACGCACGCGCGCACACACGCACGCACGCACGCACGCACACACACACACACACCTCCTCCTCAAGGCTGGTTTTCTGAGCGATCTATATTCTGCAGTGGAGCAGCCGGCCTGCACCCTGCTTGTGTGCGTGTGTGTGTGCGCGCGTGCGTGTGTGTGTGTGCGTGCGTGTGTGTGTGCGTGCGTGCGTGTGTGTGCGCGCGCGTGTGTGTTGCTTCTTATCAATATCTTCCCCTCTCCCTCTGTTCAGAGGTGATCCTCTTCCCTCCGGCCGTCATCGATCTTGGGATGCTGCTGGACTGGATGTTGAGCATCGGTCGGTTTTTCCGCCACGTGTCCGTCCCGCCGACGTTTAAACGTGGCTCCCGTCACTTCCTGTATGCCCCTCTTCGGCGGTTAGGCGTTGCTTCCTTTGCTCGGTCGCAGGAGGCGGTGAGATGTCTGCGGTGATTACGGTGACGCTGCCGTGCGCCTTCGGCACCGCGGCCTCTTCACAGCGTACTGATTTTCACCGCGACCGCTCAATCGAGACGATGACTCACTGAAAGCAGCTTTCAGCACACAAACGGAGCCGAGCTCTTTGTGTCTGAGTGGGTTTCATTTATGCTGCTGCAGGCGGGATGTTCTCCTGCTATTCTGACTAAAACCGACGGGTTTAATGTGTTACGGTTCTCTGCCGAGTTTGGGCACATGCACACCTCTGCCAAAGCTGAGACGTCGCTCCTGAAGGACGCAGCCATCATGACGCGGCCATCATGACGTCACCTGCTGGGTCATGGCGTCTGAAGCTGCGTGTTTTCGTCATGACCGTCGTGGTCCACCGCTCATCCGTCCATCAACCAATCCTCCACCCATAAATCCATCTATCATCCACCCGTCCATTGGGATTGATGAGGACAGTTGAATCTGCCGTGTCCAGAGTGGAGCGGTTGTAGCTACTAAATGAAAGCATTTGTTTTTAAATGATTCTGTTTTTTTCCTTTATGTCAGAAATGGATTACAGTATGTTCACATCATTAAAACCCAAATCTAGACAAACTGGTGACTCCGTACCACAGCGATCAACTTCTGAGCAAACATCTGGTTAGTAGATGTGGAATATTTTGTATATTTTATGCAGAAACACTTCACAACGATGAGGAAGTAAGACTAAAATCAAAGCTTCTGGTGTTACAACAGACACGCTCTTTCTTTGTCCTCGCTCACAGTGAGCCACTTCCTGTTCACGCTGGAGGAGACGTTGACAACCAGGGAAAATACAGCTGCTCCATCACTCGTAGATAAACTGGCACGTGTTTAAAAGTTCAGCACGTTTCGATGTTTCTGTTAATGAACAGTAACGTTAGAAACCAAACTGAGGTGGTGGTGTAACCACTCGGTTCACCAACTCTTCTCAGTCCTGCTGCACATGCTCATAAAGTAAAATGTCAGCACGAGCTGCAGAGTGAAGATCCCTGTGATGATGATGATGGTGATGATGGTGACCAGTAGTTTCAGGCTTGTTTCTTAAAATCTATTTATGGAATCAGAATTTTATCATATCAGCATCATTAGAACAGACATCAGTTTCTGTGGAAACCACAAACATGACAGCGAGGGGGAGGAGGTGGGGGCAGGATGAAAACGTGAAATCTGTGGAGGTGGGGGAGGTGGTAATGGAGAGTTGATGGAGGAGGAGCTGGCAGGATGGGGCAGCAGGAGGAGATGGGTAAAGGGATGGGGGGAGGGAGGCAGCAATAGGGGGAGATACATGGGGGGGTGCTTGAAGGTCCGGCTCTGCAGCACCGCGGCCTCTAAAACAAAGAGAACAAAGAACGAGGCGCACCGCCCTCCTCCGCCCCTCCACCCCTCCGTGTGAGGCGAGAGACGTCCACCTTAATTGATTTTCTTAATGAAATTCATGTCGGGCCGCTCCGCCAGGAGAGAGGCGCAGTTTGTGTACCAAACATGATGTGCACTGACAGGAACAAGCCGTCACTCCTTTCAAAATAAAATGTGCAGCTCTTTTTGTGTTTGACAGATTTAACATCGTTAATAATCATCACAGTAGCTTTAGAACTGTTTAGACTCCACATCCACACATTTTGCTTCCAGAAGTTTGGACGAGGGCGTGCCCAGTAACATCCAATCAAAATCCTAGAATCTCACTGTGCACCAAACCCGGAGCTCCGCCTTCTTGCACGGTCCAGAGCTCAGCAGCCGAGGTGAGGCGGAGCTCTTCACGACCCGATCCCGATCGAACTTCCATCCACCGAGGTCAACGTCGTCATTTACTGGTGGAAAACTGACAAGAAGCCATTTGACCTCTGACCTCTCCTTCGAGGTTAAGGATAACGGTTTCTTACTGCAATTGCTTGAGAGCATCCAGGGATGATACTGTTTAATTATGTAATCTGATTACATGCCGAACAATTATTTTATTTGGAGAACAAACTTTTTTTCCTTGATGTTACGAAACGACTGAAATGAATTCAGCACGAGAGACGTTTTCATCCACATGAATAATAAAAGGATGAAGGATGTTTGGTGATTGACTCTCAGGTAGGCGTGGTTTCTTAAAGTGACCCTGGTCTCCTCGGGTCACGAGCCGGGTCAGCGGCTCACAGTAATCCAATGATTCTCCATCAGTTCCTGTCTGTGTTTCCAGCGTCAGACAGGAAACGATCCGCCGCTTCATCACAAACGCTCCTGTTCTCCGTCTTCCTCATAATGAAGCTCCATTAAAGACGGTTCAGGGAACTTTGACGGCTGCCCGCTCGCGATGTTGGCGCAGCCAGACGGACGACTTATCGTCCTGACTTTGTGTTACATAAGCTGCCCACTACCTGAATTAATAAGCCCAAGTCCTCCATCTGAAGACATGCTTCTTTTAATTAAGTGTGTTTGAGCCGCCTGTGTCAGGCCTCGGGGCAGGCGTGGATCCTTAACAGGAGCACGGCGCCGCAAATGTGTGCGGAACATCTGAATGATTCAGTTTTCATTAAAAACAGATGTGCACTTGTTATCCAGATGTTCTTGTCACGTGTCTGTTCCAGTGGAGTGTGTTCGTGTTAACATGGTTGGTGTGAGTCCCTCAACACTCAGATTATCCGTTTTTTCAGCTCGTGGATCTCTGTGATGTCACATAGACCTGATCGGGTCGGCTTGTGCCTGTGAATGTAGCTCGTAGTAACAAAGTGCTTTGATTGGTTAATAAAAGCAGATTTACCGAGTCAGGGACAGAAGCCACGCCCACCTGCTGTTCAAACCTTCTGTTCACAGCCAATCAGTGAAAAGTGTGACTGATTAACAGCAGAGTAATCATAGGCACAGCGTCACCACATGTTTAACCCTCTGTGTTTACTCCTGTATCACGTGTCAGGTAACCTTCACTCCCATTGGTAGTTCAGGTGGCCACACCCACTGTGCACCCTGCTCTCTGGTCGCTCCGGTTTCTTTGTTTTGTGGTTTGCTGTCAGTGAGCCTGTGTCGGATGAACACTGTCTGTGATGCAGGAAGCTCCTTCTGTTTCCTTAACCGTGAGACGTGCTGTATGAAGTGAGCCGGACACGTTTGGCGGCGGCTGCTGCTCAGGAACCGTGTGACTGATGAGACACACGTGTGCCCTCAGGGCCTCCACAGACCTTATCGGTTTGTCAGAGTACACACTGCGACATTAATCTCTAATTTAGGATAATCAGGTGTTTGTCTAAGCCCAGTTTACAGTCTCAGGTTAATGTCAGTTAATGAAACGAGCCTTTATGAAATCACCAGGTTTATTATTAGATTGTTGAACTGTAGTATAAACATTCCCACGGCGGCTGATTTACGATGCGCCCTGCTGTTCCCCGTACGCTCGGCCGTTGGGTGTGAGTGGGTGATGGATGCTGGCAGCCGGCTTCAGCAGCTCCGCCTGTCAGGAGGTTCCTGCCGCAGGTGACATCCAGGTGAAAGACCTTCAGGTCCAACGTGGAGGGTCAGGTTACGAGTAAGTCTTCTCTACGTGTCCTCGGTGAGTGAGCGGCGAGGCGTTTGATGAGGTCGTCATGGCCACAGCACAGTCATTATCCGGTGGAGCTGGAGCTACAACACTTCTGTTTAAACACCTTTAATGCACATAGTGGTGTTTTGGAACAGCTTGGTGCTCTCCTGGTGCAGCAGCACCCTAACCCCAGACCAGCCGTCGTCTTTAACCTTAACTGTCCAATCAGATCGTCACACCCAAACCTTGCAGTTTTTCCACCGACTATCATCATAAACTACAATTACTTATTTATATGTCATATAAATGGAACATACGTCGTCGTTTCGCGCTCTCTTTCTGCTGTTTGTTGCTGACTGGCTAATGATCATTTGGTACATGAAACCTGAGCACAGCCACAGAGTGTGGCAGTAACAAACATCTGCGCTGATTCTCGTTAGGTTTCTAAATAAAACCTGCATCCGTCTTCGTGTCTGTCTGAAAGGGCCAAATGTTTGGGAAGACAGAGATTCCTGAAAGCAGGGATGTGCTGGGAACAGAGGAGATGAGCTGCGACAGGACGAGGCCTTTCCTTCCGTTTGTCCGGTGGCTAACTCGATTAGCTTAGCAAAGGCTTCGGAGCAGATCCGGCTGCTCTGCTCTGGAAACACACACACGAAAACCAGCCATCTGAACACTTCTACACACACACAGTAACGTGTGGCTGGTACAGCTCTGGTTTCTAATTTTACTCCCACAGTGAAGCAGGCTGCTGTCAGTGATGGTTTCCAGAGTTCAGGGAGGAAGTGGACGAAAGAGACTCAGGACCCTGAAGGGAAACACAGAGATCCAGTTTATAACATGGGCTCCATCATGTGACCTGCTGGAACATCGTGGCGGTCAAGTGAGATTTTGTAGTTTTTCTTCTGGAAGTTGTAGTTCAGACACCTGCTGTCCCGTTACCGAGGAGTGTGAGGAATGTTTGCTTCCTCTGAGGTGGAGGAACGGGAATAGTGAGATCATTTGTTGGTCTGTAATGCTGGAACAAACAGAGAAGTCAATAATAAAGTCAATTCAAGTAGTCACAAATACCACAGAAGAAGAAGAAGAACAGGAAGAGACGCTGTTACAGGGCCTTCTCCATACTCAGGCTAACGTTGGTCTAACCGTCAAACCTGAAACCATCAGCACGAACACAAAGTGCAGCAGGTGACCTGAACAGGTCAGCTGTCAACAAAGTCTCAGCAGTTTCCTGCTTTTTCCACGAACAGCAGAACATCCTGATGGTTACTGTGGCAGCGCTAACGATGAAGAAGAAGGCCTCTCAGCTTCAGGATATGGGAAGAGTGAAGAATGTGTTTCAAATGGGTCTTAAATGCTGGTTTGGTGTAAAATCGAGGCTGACTGGCTGACCTGCTGCGTTCTGCAGAGGTCGTGTCGTACGCTGCCGTCACTGTTCCCTTCGTGCAGACACAAAGATGTCGTTAGCATTGTTGGGACGAGCACACGGACAGAAACAGATGAGAAGCAGCGCGGTTGCTGGGCGACAGCTGGACGCTCGGCTTGGTTTACAGGAGGAAATGTTTCAGCATGCATGAATTTATTTTCCACTAACTGATCTCTGCAGGGATGAGGAAGGGCTGTGGGTCGAGAAACCCGGAGCCTCAGACTGAACGATTTACACCACACCTTCCTCATTTGCTCCTCCTCACCACCTCCTGCTCCCTCTTCTTTCAAACCTTCACATGCTCCGCTCACCCTCCTCATCCTCACATCCTTCACAGCTTCAGCTGCTCTCCTCTCTGAAACGTCTCATTTTAATCTCCTCTGTCCGATTCGTTCTCCTTCCTCTCCACTTTCTCCTCCTCTTCGTCTTCCGTTACTCGGAGTTAATCTCTCGTTTCCTGCCATCTGTAACGACCCATGGAGGTGTTTCTGATGGGACGTGTTGGTCAGTTTTCAGTTTGCATCCTTACTTTAAACCACAGGTGTGCTTGCCTGCTGTGGAGTAATCATGCTTCCTCCTCCTCTTCCTCAGTTTCTCTAAGCCGCCTCCGTTGTTCTTTGGTGGAAGTTAAGGTTTTCGCTGCTTCTCTCACTCTTCTCCTTTCCTGTTAAAAATAGACAATAGAGGAAGGAGGCTGTTAATTATTCATCTGAGGTGCACTATACTGTTTTTACACCTCTCATAATCTTCAGTCCTCCTCGTCATCATCGCCATGTTGAGTCTGGGCTCAGTTTGGTTTTTCTGAACATTTTTTGTTCAACGTCTCTCGTAGTGATGGAGAATCATTAGATTACTTTATTCTGCGTGGGATGGTTTGTAGCTCATCCATGTTGGTCATTAACCAGCTAGCCCTAAAGCAGACAGTTAAGGGTCGGATCTGATCCTGAAAACCATCAATTCTCTGTAATTTGGAGGTCTTAATGAGACTGACGCAGTTATTCTCGTGGGTCAAACAGCTAAAGTTAGCTACTTGTGTTAGCTTACCTGCTGTAGCGTTAATAAGCAGGCTAAGGCTAGCATATGAAATGAAGTGATATGATGTGGTGGAAAAAAGTCTTTGACCAAATTTGACTTTAGTGTCTTTTTATCTGTGTAAGAAAACAGTGCTACAGTGCTTGCTGCTATTAGCTAAAATTAGCTAATAACAGTGAATGGAGTGGCCTCCGTGAGTCGGGTCTCCAGTGGCTAATTTTAGCTAGCTTCTATGCTAATGTAGACAAATTGCTACCTGCCTAACTTGGCAGCTAGCTGGCTAACTGTACTGTGCTCTCTGTCTCAACCCTGTGTAAAGCCTCTTTAGCTCTTAGCTTGTGTGGCGTGTTGGACTGTGTGTGAGTCGGTGTTTTGCTGGGAGCCAGTGGGTGGTGACGTTAGCATTGAGGCACTTGGACCATAAACGTCTGATCTGTTTAATGTTAACATAGTAAATATGACAGATTTGTTAAAAAGCAGACAGAAGGAAAGGCAGATGTCGGTCTGAGCATGGACGCAGAGGTTAAAGTGTGTTATTGAGTTTGTGCGATGGCTCCAAACCCTGTTTCAGTGTATCTATCAGGCAGGAGCGCTCGAGTTCATTTGTATGGAAATGAGGACGTCTCATTACTGAGAACATTAATAAACAACACACACACGAGGAGAAGAAGCAGTTCGGGTTAGATACAAACTTGTCCTGTTAATAGTGATTTCCAGTGTGAGCCACAACAACAAAAACTACACAAATCCACGTTAGCGTTAGGCTGCTGACGTCATAGATGCAGGATCACGACCTTCAGCCAAAGGCAGGAGTTGTAGCCCTCACACAGAACACGGATTTTTACTTCCATGATTTTGTTGGATTTGCTGACGGGAAGAGAAATCTGGAGCGACCTTTAACCTTTCAGAGACGCCGCACTGTGATTATTCCATCTTTAATCTATTAAGGATGATGTCCTCCATGTTCAACCAGCTCTGAGAAACGACTGCTGCTTGGTTTCTTTTTCACGGACATCGTGATCCTCGTCTCGACTTCATCAGCGTTCTTCAGTCTTTATGAAGACGACATTTTCTGCACTCAGCGTTTTTAGTTTCCAGCAGTGAGCAGATTTGAATGAGACACTTCTACCTGCTCATTAGTGCTCAGTGACCTCCAAATAACCTCACTGTCCCCCCAAACTGGAGCTCCGCCTTCTTGGGTGCTCTGTTAGTACAGTGACCTCACAGCAGCCATATTATTGGTCACATGATGTCATTAAAATGCTCCAAAAAGCTTCAACAGCACAAACGCGGTCCACAGGTAGCCTAGCAGCTACCTGTGTCACCACAGGGGGCCACGCCCCTTATCTTGTCAGCAGGTGAGTTATGTTAGCATTCTGCTCTCGTACAGGTGAAAGCAGGAAATGATCTATAGAAACAGTTTGTACTGTAAACATTGAACATGGGACTGACTCAGTGCTGCCTCTGCTGGCTGTCAGAGGAACTGCAGGTTTGGGTGCTTTTATACTGGCTTCATTCTTTTGCTGCTTGATGGCACACAGAGTCAGAGACACAACTTCCTGTCCGTGCACATCGCCCAGATCCTGAGGAAAGCTGGACGTGTGTAAAGGTTCTGTGGGAGGAGCTGAACTGTCAGTCACCTGAGAGCTCAGTGACATCAGCAGAGCGAGCCTCTGGTCTTTAACACACCTTCTTGTATGTGTGTCAGCGGCGTGCAGGGACTGTCCTCTCTGTGGAGCTGGGCTGCTTCCAGTGAGCGTGTGCAGTCGTGGCGTCTGCAGCGAGGATGCTAATCCAGCACGACGAGCCCGAGGAAACTCCTCCTCCGAGAGCTGTCTTTAACAGACAGATGTGGGTCAGTGCTGCCACACAGACTCATGCAGGAGCACAGACTGCATCTTTAAATGGAAACCCTGGATTCCCCTGCAGTGTTTCACCGTTTTATTTCATTATGCAGCCGCAGCACAAAGTGCCTCAGCTTTATTTCCTCTAACGCTCTGATTTAGCTCCAAAAGCCCAGATACACGCTCACCGCTGCTTCTTGGTCCTCATCATCTTATCAACAGTGGCTCTGTGAGGGAGGAGAGCACCGTGACCTCTTAAAGTTTCATTTCCACTCAGGTGAATATTAAATACAAGCCCACTAATATTTATTGAAGCCCTTTTTGCTTCATTCATCCTGAGTGCATGAAAGCTTTTTCATTTTCCGCGTGAAGCAGCTGAGATTGATTCCTTAGATCTAAACATCTCAGTTTAAACTCTGCCTGCACCCCGACCTGCCTTCTGTGGGAACACTTTAGAGCAGTCCATGCTAACCGCGTCACGTGAATCAATGCAGATTCAAAAACGACATTTATATGAATGCATCTATGTTTTAGCAGCACGCAGGAATAACCCGTGTGTTTGTGCGTTTGCATCTGTGTTGTTGGCTTTACGTCATTCGTGTTCTGCTGTCTCGTTATTAGCTCAACATTTTATGCATCGTGTTCCTGCTCCGAGTTTTGACGTCACTGCGATGTTTCTGAGGTCTCTGCTCCTCGCCTCAGTTTGTAGAACATCAACCTTCTTGGCTTGTTGTCTGTCGTCTCCTTGAATATGTCCGTAACAAGAAAAGGCGGTCGTAGTGCCTGAGATCTAATTATGGAAAACGCCGGGATCCTGAGATGCTGATCCCAGCTTTGCACGTGTGTTTGATGGCTGGGACACAGTCAGGAGTAGCTTCGCTGCTGACAGGCAAAGCTAATAATCATCTCATTAAAATATAGCGAGACTCGAACCGCCTCACATAACGTGGCACTGTGTGCGCACACGCTCGCTGTTTGGATCCCAATAATTCTGACTTTCATGTCGGGCTCGGAGTGTGAAAGCATTTGTAAGAGAAACGCCTCAGCGTCACCACCCAGCGAGGTGTTCATAACCTGGCAGCTCACGCTTCCACCTGTCTGCTGTCCACCAGCACGTTAGGGCAGGAGTCTCCATCCTCCAGCTCTTCTGGAAGCAGCCCCTGGGTCTGCTTCTGGTCTCCTTCCCAAGAAGAACCTCCCAGAAACACCTCACCTGGGAGCTATCAGCGTGGAACCATCTCAGCTGCCTCCCTTCAGTGTGGATGAGTTCCTCCTGAGCGGCCGAGCTTGAAGGCTGACCCGGACGCTCTCAGAGGAAGCTCGTTTGTGCTCCTCATATACGCGATCTCATCCTTTCAGCCCCACAGCTCGTGGTCATGGGTGAAGGGGGGGGGAGCTGAGGGTCTGCGCCAAGGCCACGGATAAGATAAAGAAGGATTATTTTGATCTGTGACTGTTTTTTTTTTGTGGGAAAAGTCGAGTGGAGACCAATTTTAAACATCACTTTAATTAACCCTTTATGACAGGTCGGAGCGGGCGCGCTCCAAGTATTTTTAAATCCCAGTAGCTCTGCAAACGCGTAAGCTAGCGCAATAATTTTTTTTGCATATGAAACCGGAGGAGTTGTTCTTACATGTTATGCATTCAGCTTGTCCTCGGTCAGGGTTTCCTTCCACATATAGCTTTGCAAAAATTGCATAAAAAGCACTTGCAGCAACAAAAACATAATATTCCAGACACACGTTTGCCGATCTGATCAGCTGTTCGTAACACTTCCTACATTGGAATAGACGTCAGCGCGAACTATCGCACGTCCGCCATGACCTGCCCGAAACCGGAAGTGACGTCATTTTCACGGGAAATGTAGTTTTTTCCTACAGGGCATTTACAGAGATATGCTGGTGTTTTTAGAAGTTTATTCCGCTTTTTTGCAATTTACGGAGTTACTATGGACCTAATGCAGACATATTATTAACATTTGGGATATAATGGTTGTATTGATGTATAGCAACTTGAAATGCTCCGAAAAACGGCACTACAGCCTGTAAAAATACAAAGATAAGCTCTGGCGGACTTGGTTCTTTGGTAGGTCTTAAAGGCTTAATGTCCAAAGACACGGTCTGTGACCATTTTAAAAAATCAGAATAAGCAGGATTGTAATATTAATAATAGTTTAATGAGATCTGCTGTGTTTCCCAGCGTTCTCCGCCTGAGCCGAGGAGTATTTGAGGTGGAGGAAAAACAGCTCAGAGAAACGTCGGCATGCCGCTTGTGCTGCTGGCGAGGCCTGCAGGTGCTGCTCGTGTTGTTTGATTTGGCATCTCACTCTCGCCTCCTGCTCGCTGTTTGCTCTGATGTTTGGGTTAAACCACGGGAGCGGGCGTCATGGTGGATCCCACGGATGCTGACATCGACAAAGAGGCAAATAAAGAGATTAAAAACGGTTTCAAACGGCAGGTAAACACAGTTTGATTCATCCAGGTGACTTTAAACAGGCATGCAGAGTGCTGTGGGCTATCAGCAGGGAGGCGGAGCAGCTCATTGGCGAGGTGTGTGTGCTCGTGGAGATCACAGACGTGACTCGTGACACACGTCCTGCTTGGGGGCTGTTTCTTGTTTTTCTCTAATAAATCTTTAGATTGGTTTGTGTCACTAACGATGCATCGTCGGCTGAGAGGAAACGTGTGTGATCCTCGTCTATCTTTCATCCGTTACAGAAGACGCCAAGAATATTTGTTAATGTGGAGATGGACCGAAACCTGCCTGCTTGTTCCTGGATCTCAGATTCAGTTTCTCTGATGATGTGGTGTCAATTTAAAGTAAAAGGGAAACACAAAGTGACGCGTGTCATTTACTCACAGAGCTCGGTTCGTCATGAAGCTTGAACCAATCGTCTGCTTTAAGTTTGCAGACAAACTTTATGGAACAGTTCTTCTTAAAGCAACACTTTAACTTAAACTCCTCCTGATCTCCCGTCATGGATCACCTGCTTCAGGGCTGGATGCTCGCATAAACTCGCTTTGTGAGGGGCAGCCAATGGGAAGAAAGTTTTCTTGGAGGAGGAGGAGCTAAATCAGCTTGTTTCAGACAGAGGATGAAGTGAGCAGCTGCAGGGGGGCTCAGTGTGAGTTAAAGAAGGATTATTTCAAACTGTGACTCATGCAAAGCTGCTTTGGGAGAGAGCCAGAACACAGACGGGTAGAATTAGGGCTGGGCGATATATCGAGTTTTTAAAAAATATCGATATATTTTTATACGAGATATAAGATGTGACAATATCCTTTATATCTTTATATCTATGTTACGTTATAATTATAATTGTGGAGCCACAAGTTTGCCTCTGTTTCGTCCACTTTTGTCTTTAGCAACGTTACTCGGCCTCGCCTCTCCTTCACTGAACACAACTCCCCCTCCTCCCCCATCGCTTCACCTGCAGGCAGCGACAAGATGGACACGGCAAATCTCCGTTAGCGAGTTACTGCGCATCGCCCCGTGCGTGGGGCGGGACGGCGTCAACGTGTTAACGAGCTAACCACGCTAACGAGCTAACCGCGCTAACGCCATGCAGCCCAGACCCAGACCGTGAACTGATTTTATGTGGTACACGGCGCTCAGCAATCTGTCAAAAAATGTTTTAGTTCGACTTTGATAAGCGACGGAGCTGCACCGCTTGATGGCTTGTTGGAGCATTACGGCTACCGAGGAGCCTCGCGGAGTGATACGTGCTGTGCTTCAACGTAATGTTACCGTACTGTGTGTATAAGGACCATAAATGGCACCTGTAAGAGACACGGTTACAAAGAGGATTTCAAACTCCAGGCTGTCAGTCACGCAGTAGAAGTTAAGAGCAGAGCAGCTGTGAAATCTTTGTTATTATGCTCAGCGTCTGTTAGTTTACATTTTGACTGCACAGTTGTGAGCTCTTTGTTATGCACAAAAACAACAGTTTTCTTTTATTTATGGAGCATTATTGTTTAATAAATGCTCATAATTCATTTTTGAGTAATTTTTTCATGTGCATCTACGCTGTATGTTAATAAAAGTGCCTGTGTGACATCTGGGACACAGCTGTGACTAAGAGCTCTCTGTTTGTTCTTACTTTATGGCTTAAAAATATATCGAGATATATATCTTATATCGCCATCCAGCTAAAAAATATCGAGATATGAATTTGGAGTCCTAGGTAGAAGTTTAGTTTTTGCTTCTTTCGATTTTGGTCGTTCCCACAGTTGGATTACTTCAGATTTTATTATTCCAGATGTTTATTTTTCGTAGCTTCAGTGTGTTTTTCTCGTCAGGCTGATGCACCGATGCATCGGCGCCGCTGATTTCCTGTGTGTTCTTAAATATTCCCGTCTCTGTAAATGTCAGCAGTACTTTACACCAAAGCCTCGTTTGCAGCGGTGCACGCATCACTACATGTAGCCGTGCTTGGTTTGCGAACGCGATTGGCTGAGGCTGGATGTGTGACCGTGCTCTGTGTCTGTGTTTCTCAGGATGACAGTTCAGTGAGCAGCGAGGAGGAGGCCGAGATGAGCGAGCCCACGTGGCTAGCAGCCGATCTGGGAGCAGCGTCTGACCTGAGCCCATCGAGCCGCGGAGAGAGGATGCGCCACAGTCCGCAGAACGCCCACAGCAAAGAGGACGACGGTAAGAGCGGCGTCACGCCCGCCCGAGTGCTGCCGCGCGGCCAAAATGGCGCTGCGTTTGTGGAGATGATGTGTAGGTTTCCTTTGAAGGCGTGCGGATTATCTGAAACATGCATGTGTGGACAGAGCAGATGGTGATCAGAGAGAAAAGCTCCTGTTGTGTTCACTGCTGTTAATCCCTGCAGCGGGTTCAGGAGGTCACACCAGATAATGTGCTGCGCTGAAACATCTCGCTGAAGCTTGTCACCTCGTGTGATGGCGGTGCGCCGGCGCCGTCTGCTGCTGAGTAAAGTGATAGGAAACAGGAAGCTTTCCACAGGTGGGCCGTCCTAACGAGGAAACTGAGGATGTTTTAGAGGCTTGCTATGATTGGTGTGTTTGAAGCCAGTGCAGCAGTCACATGATCCTCTCACACCTGTGCAGTTGTTCTGACATCACTTTGAGCTACGCCCACCTGAAAGACCAAATAACGCCTTCTTCCACCTCCTGAAGACGATTGTGTAGTTTTGAGAGCTGCTGAAGAGGACGACGCGTAGAAACTTCAGGTGGAAGTCGGCAAACATTCAGCTTCTTGTTCCGGCCATGCTAAGCTAACGCGCTGACGTCCTCAGACTTGAGCAGAGACCTTAAACCAAACAGGAACTTTATTCATTAGAAACAACGTGAAAGCTTCATCCTCAGTGTGACGGAGCAGCCTGGTGTCTCGCAGGTACTCTGGGAGTGATGTGGCTGAAACATCCTCGAGGAGTTTGTCTGTGTCGCACCTTCACCTGTCCTCCTCTTTCACATTACTCCTTTAATGTGTCCTCCTGCTGACAGGCGTCCTGCTGTGAGGAGCGCTCACTTTGAAGACACTCGTCTCCTAATGCTGCAAGAATACAGCAATTACCTGCAAGCCTGTGTGTGTGTGTGCGCGCAACTCATCAATACACAGCACTGAACACTGAGTCTGATGTGAGGAGGGTGGCTGATCTTCATCAGTCTGGCTGATCTTCATCAGTCTGGCTGATCTTCATCAGTCTGGCTGATCTTCATCAGTCTGGCCTCTTTGCTGCAGGAGGAGGAAACATGTTTGTGATTAAACACTTAATCGTGGCTTTTTCCAAACAGTAACCATCACACTAAACGAAACTTTGTGTAAACTGAGATGTTTGCGCTCTAACACACTTTGATCTTTAGTGGATTTCTGTTTTACTGTGCGTCTATTTCTGTATCTATTTACCCCGTCCACGATTATTGGGTGTGATGTGGATTGGAGGTCATTATTTTACAGTCTAAATTTATTCTCTTCTTCACTTTAAAGACATCCAGTGGGGCCAGAATGGATTCTTTGCCAGGCCGATAATGGTCCCCGGGCCTTATGTTTGACACCTCTGCTCTGTGGTATATACAACAGTAGTATATTGTCCCTGTGGGCTCCATGCAGGAGGCCGAGCTGCAGAGCGCGTAAATGATTCATTTATCATGCAGTGTGTATTTGATCAGACAGGAAGTCAAAGGCCTGAACAGGAAGTCGGTGCCTGCTGTCCTTATTAGAACGGTTAACGAGGTGCTGTAACGTGCAGGGACGATGATGATCATTTTTCACGCTGTTTCTTGGAGACGCCGCGGCGCTGAGTTCTGCTCAGGTTAGCTGTTAGCATATTGTTTGATGCGTGATGTCATAATAAAATAAAATCCACCAACCAATGAGGCGCGCAGGTGGAAGCATCATCAGCGCTACAGTCCCTGTTTCGCCTGTGTCTGTGGTGCTGGTGGTGGGACTGTTTGGAGAGCATTGCATTGTGGGAGAGAGGCAGCTGGAGGCGGCGAGCTGTGAGCTGTGGGTGGCGGAGTGTACAGGGCCTTGTTATTCAAAGGTCAGTGTGCTGCCTGCACCTCGCATAGACGCCAGAGCAGCGGCGTAGGCGTCCAAATGCCACCGCACTCAGAGGAGCGGCGAGGGTGAAGTGGCTTCCTGCTAGAGTCCGATCCAAGAGGGAAGCGGGCAGAAAGCCCCCCCGGCCTCTAACGCACACCAGGAATCTCCAACACGCTCGGGGGGGGGGGGGCCTCCGATCGCCATCTTCTTTAAAAAATGAAGAAATCCTGATCGTCTTTCACGTCAGTGCGAGGGCCCGTCTGTGTGCTGCCTGTCAGTTTACCATCAATTGTTATCACGGCCCCGCCCCCGGCGCCCTGTAAAGGTGTCTAAGAGCAGCGGCGGTCTCCTGCTGCTTCTACACTCTCATGGAGCTGCTCTTTAAAGTGAAAGCGCCACTATTTTAAACTCGCGTTACTGCGAGCGGCGTCGGCGCTCAGCAGCGGCTCTTTGCTCTGACAGCGAGGAGATGGAGGAGCTGCAGCCAAACAGCTTACGCTTGATCCAACTCGCCGTGTTAATATCAGGTGGGCGTTTCCTCAGCGGCGAGCCATCAGCTTGTTTCTGCACTGCAGACGGTGCGCCCGCCGTGTTCAGGAGCAGCCAGTAAATCACCTTTAAAAGCTTCTGAGCGCCACCTCGACTTCTTTTCTCCTCCGCTCGGCTTTACGGCGGAGGTGGAGAGCTTTCACGATTGATCCAGACTGACGGTTTGACACCTGCCGCCGAGGCCGGCCGACGGGTTCAGGAAAAACAAGCGTCGACAGACGATTGCACGAAGCAGCCAGCGAGCACGTGCGGTATCTCAGCGGGAGGTTAGAGGCGTGTGAGTGGCCAGCATCAGATTAACAAAGAGTCTGAAATAAGCTACTATGTACCATTTCTCACTACTTAGACTCAGCCATGGTTAGTGGGTGACTGAGTTTAAAGAAAGCAGCAGCACGATGTCCTGATGAAACCAACATGAACGCAGGCGTGCGTTTAAAGAACGTGTCATTCGTCGTGTGTTGTATGAATGAATCATGTTGGTGATTGTGGGCTCTGTCAGGACAGTCGTGCTCTGAGGTCCAGAGCGTGGGCTCCATCCAGCTGTTTGTATCTGACAGTTGTGATATGAGAGCCGGTGGCGGAGCAGCTCTGCAGCAGCGTTAACCTCGACTCGGGCTGTCTGTGTAAATTTATTCAGCTGCTGGAGGAGACGACCACGGCCTGAGCTCTCCCTCGGTCATCTGCCGGCGCTCTCTGAGAGGCTGCTGCCCTCTCCACATCACGCTGCCTCCGAGGAGAGTGCGTCCCCCTCATAAGTGGCCCCTCAACTGCCTCTCGTTTCTGGCTGCTAAGCGTCCTCTTCATCCCTCCCCCAAAGCCACATCCACACCAGATCCTCTGCTCTGCTGACCCCCCCCCCCTGAGAGGCTCCCGGCTCGTTCTGTGGGCTGGAGGATGAGGATGAAGAGGGCTCGTCAGGAGATGGAGTTGACATCACAGATCCTCTCCAAAGGGGACGAGCTGAGGGTGGAGACGGGAATGGAGACGGGGCAGGAGGGATGATGAGAGTGACATCAGGAGGAGGAAGGGAGAGCATGAACCCGAGGAGAGCCAAGCCAATATATTGATCACATGACACACTGGGGTGGAAGCTGCTGCTGTTACAGATGTTCCAGTAAAGTTTCCCTTTTTTGTGAAGGTGCTGCACAGCTTCATGTTGAATCAACCTCACCATGAAACATGAAGACACAGCTCAAAATGATCAAACTGCTTTTACTGCCACGACAGATCCACGGCTGAGTCGCTCTGTGTTACGATCATTATAAAACACTCCGTAGCGTTCGGGTTTCAGACTGCGACGACAGTTCAGTGCCCAGTAAGGGGACGGCTTCTCCTTCCTGCCAGCTGTTGTACCTGTCAGACTGTGCAGCGTCCTGCACGAGCGAGGCGAGCGCTCAAAGACATTTGTGTTTCTGACTGAGGAGAAAATCGAGTGGAAGCGACGTTTTCACGCTATCCTGTGTAACAAAGCGTCTGCGGATTAGAAAAGCAGTTATTTAGGCCTCAGTATGCAGATGCTTACTGACACGAGGACTGCTGGAGTTAAGGATCCTCGATATCGTCTGATCAGATCAGATTTGCTCAGCTCCATCTTTGATCTGTTTCCGATCATTCACTGGAGGAAACTTCAGAAGGCGCTTTTGCCACAGCAGGAACCATCCTGGTGTCACCTGCAGACTCTGAGCAGACTCCTGAGGTCTACCCAGAATGCACTCTGTGAAGTTTCCTTCAGTGAATGGTCAAACATCAGGGTGGTGGCGCTCTGCGTCACAGGCACGAAGCTGCTGCAGGTTATTCACGCTGACCCGTAGCACAGCTCAGATGGTGCTCAGCTCTGGGAGCATGTCCCCTTTAATCACCGCGGATCAGACGCGCTGGAAACATCATGGAGAAGGAGCGACCCGCCTCAACGCAGTGAAAGTAACTAAAACACAAATGTTAAAACACAAAAAGGAGAAGAAATCAATAAAGATGAAGAGTTTGAAATGTTGTAATTGTGTGTGTGTGTGCGTGTGCGTGTGTGTGTGTCCCTGCTGTGCCGGCTACAGTCACTGCTTAATTATTAATACACACACACCTTGAAACTAAAACATGCTAAGAGGCTGTGCAATTAATATTAGCTCCTCCCCAAACACACACACACACACACTTTGTTAGGCTGGAATGAGCTCGTGCTGTGTCTGAGCACAACCTGTTGACATGTTTGTATTGTCTGTATTGAGGTGTGTGTGTGTGAGAGTAATTAGCTGCAGCCTCCTGCTTGCCTGTAATGAGCTCTGTTAGAGACTCGAACCTCGACACCCTTTAAACAAGCGTCTGACTAAACCTGCTGAGCTCTCAGAGCGGCGTGGGCTTGCAGCCTGCTGTGTGCATGTGTGTGTGTGTGTGTGTGCGCGTGCGTGTGTGTGTGTGCGTGTGTGTGTGTGTGTGTGCGTGTGTGTGTGCGTCTGTGCGTGCGTGTGTAAGTAAAGTAAGTAAAGTGTGCGTGTTAGTCCCCATAGGGAAATAGTTCATCTGCATTTAACCCATTCACCCAGTGAAGCAGTGGGCAGCCACCAATGCAGCGCCCGGGGAGCAGTGTGTAGGGACGGTACCTTGCTCAGGGGTACCTCAGGGTAGCCGTTCAGTGGAGTCGAACCCCCGACCTTCTGATCATGGGGCCATCACTCTACCTACTGAGCTATCCCTGTGTGTGTGCGTGTGTGTGTGTGCGTGTGTGCGTGCGTCTGTGCGCGTGTGTGTGTGTGCGTCTGTGCGTGCGTGTGTGTGTGTGTGTGCGCGTGCTGCACTGTGGGATGTGGAAATGGCCTAATGGGGTTTGCAGCGGCGCTGCAATTTTCCCAGCCCATTATCTGGCGCTCACTCTGAGGCTGAAAGCAGCGCTCGGGTCACTTATGAGAGGATTCTGGGAAACGCAGACGTCACTAATAGAACAAAAAGCTGATGGAAAATGTGTTAGATTCACTGCTCAGAGGAGTCTTCATCACTCTGTGATGGAGCAGAGATGGATCAGCTGCTCTGAGCAGTGTCACTCAGAGAAACCAACAAACCACCAACACCTGTTTGCATCATCAGGGGCGTGGCCTCTGTGACTGACAGGTGGATTGGGACACGGGCGGCTGTAGCTGCCAGCATTTTGAATGGCATCGTGTGACCAATGACATGGCTGCTGTGAAGTCACGAACAGAAGGCGGAGCTCCAGCCTTTCAAGGAGGCTCTGCTAACACGTGGCAGCGTGCGGCTGACGACCATCTTTTCTGGTTTTTATGTGACGGAGAACATCACGCTGAGCCCGGGAGCCGGAAACCTCGACCGGTTGTTGTTCTGCTCTCTGTCGTCTTCGGCGAGCGATAGAGGTGGTCTCACATCTGCCTGACCTCGGGCCGCTCCGGGGAAAGGCCTCTCTGCAGATTCGCCGTTCCCCTCCGAACGCTCCCGTGACCTTCGCCCTGTCACAGACGAGACTGTTTTCGGTCTCCGTCTGATTGCGTGCGGTGGAGAGCGATGCTGAGTAACAGGAAGGAGTGTTAGTCATCGCTGGACTGTGCGGTCTCACACACGCCGCCATTGGCTGCTTTTTTCACTCCTGAGAAAGGAGAAGCTACCTGCATGTAAAATATTTCACATTTTCATATCACACGTTTCACAAGTCCAGCAGAGGAAGAACCCGAGGGTGACGACGGCGGCGTCAGATGTTCTGCACGTGTGCAGTCAGAGCTCGCTTCCTGCTGACCGCGTCCTTACTTTTGGCGTCTTCGTTGTGCAACTCTGATTTACTGCACGAGTAAAGACGAGGTGAACGTTTGTCCACATCGCCGTCCTCGCTCTTATCTGTGAGGCCCCGCAGGTCACCCCCCAGGTGTGCCTCCTTATTTTATTACACTGCTTTAAAGTGTGTGTGTGTGTGTGTGTGTGTGTGTGTGTGTGTGTGTGTGTGTGTGTGTTCTTATTGTTTTATGGTGCAGGTTCAGACGACGTCCAAAGGTTGGCTCCATAAAGTGTCCCAATCTGAAATTTGTACCCATCGTTATCAGCTGCCCCCCTCAGAGGGAACATAACCCCCCCTACCCCCACCCCACCCACACACACACACACAGACACACACACACACACTCACAGGTGAACAAACACCTGTTTGTTGAAGTGGGTGAGGGGCGCTGTGGGGGAGGTTGACAGGAAGGGGGGGTGTAACGAGCTGAAGGATGAGGTCACGAGCGAGTGTGTGGCGATGGCGGCGTGTCCGAGCATCAAGGCCTGTGATGCTTTTGTTCTGCTGCTGATTTCATTAAAGGCTCAGTTCAGACCCTCAGCTCGCCGACCCTCAGCTCGCCGACCCTCAGCTCGCCGACCCTTACACCGTCAAATCAAACGGGCAGCCCTGACGAGGTCCATCTCCAACCAATAATTGTGACGTGCGAGCTCCACCATCATTCAGGTGCTGGTCCGCTCGCTGCTGTGGGCGGAGGCTGGCGTCCTGATGAGATTCTAGGAGCACCGAATGTGACCTCCACTCCTCGGCTGCAGCAGAAATGGTGGGTGGTGTTTGAGGGCGGAGGTGTTGGGGGTTCAAACAGCTTCAGTGTCACAGCAGTGTTTCTCATGTCTCCTGAGCTGCGGCGTGTTGGTGAAGAGCTCATGCTCGTGTCGGCGGGACACTGATGCCCGTCGCTCCGTCACTCGTGCTTCCTCTGTTATCCCGATGAGTCGTTCGAGGCCGCGAAGCCGCTCGGCTCCAGCTCGTCATGTTCCTGTGTTAATGCTCCGCCCTCCTCATCGCTCTCCTTTGTTCATGTTTTACTTCTCGCCGTGTGAAAACACGTGGATACGTGCAGAGTCGAGGCCGCTCAGTCGTCCTTCGGCGCTCCGGCATTGTTCTGTGAACAGAAGCGATCATACGCTCAGGTCAGCCTTTGTGGCGTTGTGTTGTCTTCGCTCCTTTTCTCTCTGTTCAATGTCGTATCTATTCACGCAAACACAAAGTGCGGCGCTCGTGTCCTCCCTCCGCCCCCGAGCGCCGCTTCCACGCAAGCTTTCTGCAGCTTTTACTCTCAGGAACTTTTTCAGGGACGTGAAAGTTGGTGTAATGAGGTGAGACACAGAGGGTCGAGGTCCTCGGGGGTCGTTGTCCTTCCTGTCTCGGGGGCTCAGGCTGAGCTCTGATTGGTTCCAGGACTGCTCGTCCACTTCGTTCTGAATACGATGGCTTGGTTCTGCTTTCATGTGTCAACGGCGCCTTCGGTCGTTAGAATCATGTGAGTGTCGCGCTGTTCCTCAGGTGGGAGCATCAGGACCAGGTGAGGCTTTCTGGCGGATGGTGGGAGGTGCTGTATCTGCACCAATGAGAAGTGAGAGCTCACAGTCAGATTCCTGCTTTCTCTGAGGCGTCGAGCTTCAGCCCACACAGAACCGCAGTTTCATCTCCACTTCCTGTCTTTGATCGAGGATCAGACCACATTTTATCTTCCACCTCGACTTCATGGTTTCACTGTTTCATTTATCTCACACACACCCCCCCACACACACACACACACTCACCTACCTCTGTGTGAGTGTGTGTGTGTGTGTGTGTGTGTGTGTGTGTGTGTGTGTGTGTGTGTGTGTGTGTGTGAGTGAGTGTACAGACTAAAGGCGCTTCATTGAAGCCTAATTTGAACTAAAACTGTGATTCTGGTTCCTGATTTGTGCACTGTTGTTGTTGTTGTTGTTGTTGTTGTTGTTGTGACTCCAGTATAAAACTCCATCAGGTGGAGGAGCTGGGCTGGGTGTCTCTGAGTCCATCAGGATGAGTTTGCTGTCGTCACAGACGGAGGTGAGCTGTGACAGGCAGTCAAGTTTTACAGCGAGGTCATAAAGTTTGGTAAAGTGTGTGTGCAGACAGCAGATGGAGGCTGTGTGTGTGGGTGGATGTAAATGCAGCGCTGTCTCCAAATCCTGCTCCAGACTATTGAACCAACGGCGTCTGCCGCTGAGAAGCAGCCGCTCTTTATTCTCCTCCGGTTTATGTCTCTTTGATTTTTTTATGTCCTCTGACCTCCGTCAAACACTTTACGACAAACTTTATGAACAGCCTGAACTCCATTCCTCGTATTTGACTCCTTACATTTCTCAGAAGTTTTCACATAAAAGTCGAGACGTCAGATTAAAGCGGCGAGGTCCGCCTCCCAAACTCCTGACCGTTTCTGGCTGTTTTCGGATGCATGACGGCTAAATTTGAGCCTCTCGCTCCGTTTGTGTGTGTGCCTTTAAAATGAGTCTGTGTCGGGGTTGATGTGACACACGTTTAGATTACAGCCTTAGAAGACATAATTAAGTCATAATTTAAGATGGACACAAAGTTTTATGGAGGGGAATAAATACAGCGCTGTATTTATTCTGTGTAAATACGGAGGATGTGGGACTGTGGAGGGGGCGGGGTTACAGCAGAGGGTGCCAGGTTGGGATATAGTACCCTGGGGTGAGGTGTGGGTTGATAGCGAGGCCTTCGGGGTAGTTTGGAGTAGATGTGAGGCGCTGGAGGAGAGAAAGGAACGAGCCAGCGAGAGATACTGGATATATTCATCAGCTCTGAGGGGGAGACGGGGGCTGACTCTGGAGGGGGTTTGGGCCATATGTGTGAAACACAAGAGCAGATTTATGAGCAGCAGAGATCAGAATCAGAGATGGTGAAGGTTTCCAGGATAAATGAGGCTCGAGGGGCGAGTTAGGACCTGATACAGGACTGCTGGGAAGAGAGAAACCTGGGGAGGTGCGAGGGATGCAGAGCCAACTGCAAAGCTAGCACTGTGTGTGTCTGTGTGTGTGCATGCACATGTGTGTGTGTGGCTGATGCTGCGGGAATGTGTGTGTGTGGGAGTGGTGCAGAGAGCGAGGTCGAGGAGGAGAAAGACTCCACAGTCTGTCTTTGTAAGTGTGTGTGGGAGGGAGGCAGGGAGGAGCTCCCAGCATTGTCTTTCACCTCTCAAGGCCGCACACACACACACACACGCACACACACACACACACACACACACACGCACGCACACACACACGCGCACACGCACACACACACACACGCACGCACACACATGCACACACACGCACACACACTGAGACGTGTGGAGGACAGAGAGCTGAAGCGATGAGTGGGGTGGAGGAAGGAGACGTGAGGATGGTTCAGATAAAAACATGGCGGAGGGTTAGGGTGTGTCTAACGGCTGCTGAGTGGCGCTCAAACCACAGACCACGCCTGAGGATGGACGCTACCTGAAACGCTGTGCGGTCAGGTTTGTGGATGAGGTTAAAACACGCCCCTTCGCACACGTCGCGCTGACGGCTGGCTGTTTGTCGTCATCCCAAACTCCGGTTGCCTAGGTAACCCTCTCATATGTTTACCTCCTGTCTTTTCTCCTTCGTGCTCACTTGTGAGTTTCCTGACCCTAACGCCACGCTGCCGCTCGCTGCCGCTCGCTGCCGCTCCAAAGATCAGTGAGTGTTAGAGGAAGTGAGCGAAATCTGCAGCACGGCTTTGTCCTCGGGCCGCTCTCCACCTTTACCCAGGTGTAGAGATGCCCAGCCCCGCCCACCCGGCCCCGCCCACCCAGCACTACATATGACAGCAAAGTCTGATTAATTTCAGTCAACTAAACATGTGTGTCTTATTGTGAAAGGTGTCTGCTCCCCTCTTCCTCTCAGGCGTCGACATTTCGTCGTGTTTTAATGAGAAGCTAGCCGCACCGTTTCCTGGCGGCAGACCACACATGCACGTCTAACCACCAGCGCAGTCCACTACGCAGCATCTGAATGTGCTCCTCGGACAAACGTTACGTGGCTGCTTTTGTCTTTGAAATGGTCACATGGGCTGTGGAGGTCGTCATCGCAGCGACCTCTGGGGTTCTTTCATTGGTCGATTTCGTCTGAGCTTCGCTAAAAGGACACAGAGCTCGCTTTGTTCTAGAAAACACTGAAAGCCAAACATGCTGTCGGTGCAACAGCCCTCGTCAGAGGCAACAGGAAGTGCGAGTCAGGATGTGCACGTATTACTGCGAGGTTACGCCATCAACCCCACCCTCGGTCTCAGGTGAGTCAAGCTGCGGGTTTAACACGTGTCGCCTTCTTCACGGCGGAGGCAGGAGAGGAGGGAAGAACTGCAGTTTGGATAATGAGAGGAAGAAAGTAGGAGGCAGGGAGCAGCAGAGGTGGAGATCAGAAACACAAACAGAATGATGATGAGAGAATTTAAACGGGGAGATAAAGGCAGGAGACGTCAGAGGAATACACCAAGCGCTGACTGATGCCTCTTTGATTTACATACTGCTGCAGAATAAGGAGGAGTACTTTGAACCGTGGCCATGATAGATGTGCACTTTGGTATGCATCTTTGAGATGATGCAGAGGAAGCCTCAGCACCAAAGGGAACCAGTGTGAATCACTCTGATGTTAGTCTGAGAATCAGACGTTCCTGTCCAACGAACAGCGCTGACAGCAACATCCTCGATTCACTCAGGAATTTCCTCTGTAAGATGTCACAAACTAGATGATTCTGCGCTCAAAGCGGCAAATTCTCAGAGCTCAGAGGGAGCCAGCGCAACCAGGTTCCTCTGAAAATGGCTGTGGTTCATTTATCAGCCTCTAATTGAAGGTTGCTGCTGATGAAGACCAGCAGAAGAACTGAAGATGAGTGTGGACTCACGCTGGTACGCTGCCCTGTGACACTGGTGCTGGTTGATCGGCTCAGCATGACTCTGTTAGGCTGGATGAATCTGGACAAGTCAGGTTGTTAGCTTGGTTCATGAAGTACCTGGAAAACAGGCGCTGACAGTTTGGGCCAATCAGCCAACAATCGCTAGCTTGTCTACTTCAGCGTGCATGCTAGCTGTAGCTTGGTTTGGCGTGCATGCTGGCGTTAGCTGATACTAGCTCTGGTTTAGCTCGGGTTTAGCTCTGGTTTAGCTCTGGTTTAGCTCGGGTTTAGCTCAGGTTTAGCTCTGGTTTAGCTCTGGTTTAGCTCGGGTTTAGCTCTGGTTTAGCTCTGGTTTAGCTCAGGTTTAGCTCTGGTTTAGCTCGGGTTTAGCTCGGGTTTAGCTCGGGTTTAGCTCTGGTTTAGCTCTGGTTCTCTGTATAATATTACCCAGAATACTGTTGCTGTTAAAAACCCTGTTAGTGGATCCCCACGGCTCGTGTTTGCACCACCTTGGGTGGTCTTTGCGGAAGTTACTGAACCCTGAGGTTCCTCTGATGCATCCATCAGTGTGAGTGAGTGAATGTTTGGACAGATGAAAGTTCTTGTACTTTCTTCTCTACCAGCAGCTCACAGTTGAATCACTGCACAATTACTGGTCTGTTCCATTATAACTGTAACAGGGATGCTGTGAATGTAAAGCTTCCCGTCTAACTGGTCGTAGTTTGAACTGTGGAACATGTCAGAGCTTTGCTTTGTGTCATCGTTTACCGTTGGCTGAAGTCACTGCTGCCTCCGATATCACGTTTAGCAAACTAGCTTTGATTTACACGAGACAGGTGAAAGAGCGCCTCAGCTTCCTCTAATGTTGGCCCTGCTTCTTCCTGCTTCTTCCTGGTTCTGACCCTTGTTTGCTGTAGTGATTAATGGACTGAGCTGAGGCTCGGTGATACTGTTTGGTGCTGACAGACCCGCCTGCTGGCTGCTGGAGGCAGGCTCAGAGTCTGTTCACACATCAGAAATAAAGTTTTTAACACAAACATGCCGGGAATTCCACAAAATGCCGACATTGTGAATCCTAACCTCGATGATTTCAATAATGTCACACAGGAAGAAGAAGACATTTTTCAGAAAGACGACGTGTTTCTCAACAAGTCTGCAGCTGAAATCACGTCTTTAGTCTCCGTGTCTGGAATCGTCTCCGAGCTCGGTGCAGAGCGTCAGTCTCGCACAGGCTGCTGCGTTTCCTTCCATTTATAAAGAAAAAATCAATTTTAAGCTCAGAAACAAAACTGAGACAAATCAGATCAGTGAAAAGGCAGCAGCACTGAAAAAGCCTAATGATGCTCAGCAAGGAAGTCATTATCTTACATTAGACAAGTTTCATTGATATAAAGTCACTTTGTCCCGCCTGATGGGAGAATACGAAGGGCGAGAGCAGCCCACGGCTGGGCGGGGCAGACACGAAGCCTGAGGGAGAAACAAGGCAGAGTTTAACTGCAACCGAGTCGATCTGCTCGCCGTCTCCAAAAGACGAGGAAGAAGAGAACGAGCCGGAAACAAGAGACGTCCCGGCCGGATCCTCAGGAGCGGCCGCTCACCGGCACACGTCAGCTCCACATCAGTCGTTCATGTCGAGCCCCAAAATCATAAAGCAAACCTAATTTACCATAAGTCAATACAGCCCCCGGCTGCAGGTGGTGCGTTTACGTGTTTCTGTAGAACACGGACACGGCAGCGCTCAGGAGGACAGTCCACCTGCTTATAGCGCCATCCTCACACCCGGGAACGTGAAGACACATTTGTCTGCGTCAGGTTTCATTTGGGATCAGCTGGGAAAAGTCAAACCTGCACCCGTCACTGCGTGTGTGGTCTCGTCACAGCCTGAGACACACACACAGCAGTGATTTAAAGCTGACCAATGACGGAGCAGCTCTCATCTGGAGAGGTGATGCATGAAAGCGTGCAGGTGTGTAACGAGAGGACACATTCACTGCGTCAAACGCAGGAACGCTGACGACGCTGCCGCTCAGGGAAGTAGGTCATCGGGGCAGTGATGACCTCGCTGGCTCTTAACAAACACAAACAGACACGAGTCACGTGACTTCCTGCTAAAGCTGCCTCGCTCAGCAATGAACAGGCTGACGGTGGACGCCTCAGGAAGGAGGAGAGAGGATGAAGAATAAACAAACAACCCCTCCCACCCAAATGTAGAAATCAGCCTGCTGAGGAAGAGGATGGGGGCAGAGCGAGGGGAGAGGATGAAGGCGAGGGGGAGGAATCATGTGATCGAGGGAAGAGCCGGGACGTGTTCTGCCAGGCAGGACGAGGCATTCGGGGCCTGCAGGAATTCTGGATACACGTTTCAGCTCGTGTCCACTTTCATAAAGAGATCTTTGTTTCTGGTGTTTCACACTTTCAGTTTTCTTGTTTCCTCTGTTATTGTTATTATTAATAAATTATTAATACATTTATTAATAATTGATTATTTATTATTAATAACTCATCGTTAATGTTGGGGTTAGGCCATATTTCAGTAAGCAGCGCCATAAAGAACAGAATAATCCATCAGTGATCAATATTCAGATTTCTTTCCTCAAACGTGACTTCAGATTCATGTTTTCCTGCTGAGACTTTCAAAGTAAAATGCAGGGGAAGACATGAGAGGGTTGGAGTGACGTCGGCTCAAACGTCGACTTCCTGTCCGCGGTAACGTTGTCGAGGTAAGCTCTGCTCTCCACGTGTGTGACATCGAGTCAAAGCGCCTGCTTGAGCCCCGCCCCCGCTGCATCTCTTCCTCCATCCTCCTCCTTTGTCTGGCGCCTCCCTACCCTCACCCACTCAGGAACATGGACGGCTCCCTGTAGGCGGTTCCTCCTCTCACAGAGGAGGTGGAGCCTCCGGAGGTGCAGGTGGAGCTGTGAAGATGTTTCCATAATGTGAAACGTGTGATGAATTATACACAGTCGAGAGATAAATGTGGCGCTCACGCGTGTTTTTAAAGCCTCGTGTGCTTGATCCCAGGCCTCTGTGCAACAACCCGTATCACAACAACACACACACACACACACACATTAAAAATAGCCTCCAGTATCAGGGCCTCTGTGTCCTGATTGAATCAAACCATCTGTTTTTTAATTAAACTGCAGATTTTATTGTTTTTGTATCGTTTTACTTCAACACAAACCATCAGAAACCATCAGAAACCATCGGGTCAGTGATAGATGAACCCACGCCGTGCTGCGTTCAGGGTCTGCTGTACGTGTGTTAACTGATTTCCTGTTGGTGTGTCATAGCAGCTCGGAGATTACATCATGTGGTTAAAAACCGTTAATGTCAGAAACTCTGATGTATTGTATCTGCAAGTCCGTTTATTTGTCCTAAAACCTTGGGCTGTGCGATATGACAGCTCGACCTGTGTGAGGTGTTTCAGCTGGGCGTCGTGTACCTGGAGTCGAGTGTTTTGACCGATGCATGAAACTTTTCATAACCAAACCATGTCCGTGCTACAGAGGTAGCCCCGGTTTAGGAATAAGGTCCTGGCTTTGTTTGGACTGGTCCTTCTGTTTGTCATCATTTCAGTTTATTTTGAAAAATGTCAACAGGATCTTCAGCTTTATTGTGAAAGGTTTATGTGGAAAATAATAAAGCGGACAGCAGAGCCACACGCTGGGTTTACCGTCGTTATTTTAAATATAAGAGGAAGAGAGAACGTTAAGGAATTAACACCACAGTGACCATCAGAGCCATGAAAAATAAACCGTAAACAGTTTATTTTGCGACACCACGAAACAAATGATAGCGTAAAAATGAAACGATAGACGTTTTCACATCATCATCTGATATATATCGTTATATCGAACAGCTCTACGAAGAACCGCCTTCGAACGAGGCGCCAAACTGCAGGGCCTCTGATGTCCAGCAGAGGCAGCAGTCAGTCAGGCCCCATGTTTAAACTTTACAGCTCGCTGGCTGCGTCTCATTCTTTACCGCCTCATCAGGAAATAAGAACACGCCTTCTCCATGAACGCCGCAGCGACGGGCTCATCAGCAGCGGAGTTAATCCTCCTGATCCCAGAACAGATCAGTCTCTGTTCAAAGACATGTAATCCCCTCTGCTGATCCCCCATCACACACACACACACACACACAGAAACACACACACACAGAAACACACACACACACACACAGAAACACACACACACACACACAGAAACACACACACACACAGAAACACACACACACACACACAGAAACACACACAGAAACACACACACACACACACACACAGACACACACACACACAGAAACACACACACACACAAACACATTAAGACTTCGTGGCCGTATTCGTCACTTCCTGTGAAAGTGTTCTCACACACAGACTCTGATAAAACTGTGTGATTATTACACATTTAAAGGAGAGGAGCTGAGGCTCGTCAAACATGTTGAGCGTGTGCACAAAGCCACGCCTCCTGCCGCTCGTCTCAGGAGCAGAGACGGGACATCGGGAAGCGAGTGCAGGGATGTGATGGATGGAAAGATGGACTGGATCGCTCACACGGTCTGCCACCTTCCCTTTGCTGATCGGGCTCGATTAATATTGCATGATGAGGACAGAGGAGAGAAAATACTGCGAGGCATCACAGCAGCTCAGGTGCTGCGCATGAGCCGTCCACGTATCAGCTTAGAAACACCACAGACTGTATGTAAAAGATGCACACGCCCCAGGAGCCCTGCAGGGTCACCAGTTTGCTCGTTGGAGTTGGCGCAGGGACGACCTGTCTCCTCTCCTCTGTCTCCTCGTCCACCTTCTTTATTCCAGGTGTTCACTCCTAGTTTTGACTCCCTGATCATTATGAGCACAAAGAAAGTGACTAACAAAATAAAACAGGAAGTGACACAAGGAGGTGAGCAGCAATAGACACAAACATGGAAGACCAAAGCGCAGACATGCTTTTATTTTGTTGACACTTCCTGTGTGTGACTGCAGGCTGCCGTGAGCAGCAGTGTGTTTGTCATCTTTCACGTGATTTTACTCATCAGCCGGTTTGTCCTGATGCGAGGCTTTTGCTTTGCTTTTCTCTGGGCGGAGCCACAACTTTGTGACTCGAGGGCATGCAGCGTGGTGTACCGAAGTCTGCGGTCTGTCACAGTTATTGCAGACCGTTACAGAGCAGGGAGTTATTTTGGGTGAACACTGGTCCCTCTGTACTGGCAGCAAGGCTGCCTTCGCTCCAGGCCTGCTCGCCATCTGACCCATAAACCTCCACGGCCTCCATCAGCTGCCCCGCCCACAGAGGGAAGTGGGTGAGAGGGGAAGGAAGAGGAACACACACCGGAGGACAGAGTGTGTGTGTCGTGCTGGCATGGTGGCTCACTCGCTGGCGTTGTGCTCGTCCCATCCTATTAGCTGGCTGACTGAGTGCCCAGATCCTGCATTACTGCGCTGACTGTGGATTACGGCGTGACAGCTATTATCTCACCTCATTATCCTCCACGCCTGAGATGATGAATTTCATCATGGCGTAAAAAAGTGACCCGGGCTTTCCCCCACCAGTGGGTTTGTGTAATTCACTCAGTGGAAAACTGGAGCAGTGATGCTAAATATTTCATCCACGTTTGGATCGGTGCCACCATTAAAGGCAGAAGACACCATCATCCATTAATTCTTAATGACAGCTCACACACACACACACACACACACTGCAGCTGCAGGAAGGACTGTGGATTATTTTCAGTTCAGAAAGTTTCATGTTTTTCATTTGAGATGATTAAATCTGTGAACACGCGTCGACCTGCAGAGCACCCAAACCTGCAGTTTCGCTGACGTCCAGCAGAGGCAGCAGAGAGTCAGACCCCATGTTAAACACGTTTACAGCCTGACACAAGAACTGATTGGTCTGCAGATAACTTCGTCCTTTATGACACCTGTACAGAGGTGATTGGGGGCGTGGTCTCTTTGACTGACAGGTGGGTGGTGACGTGTGCAGCTGTAGCTGCTAGTGGTGTGCTAGGCTGAACTGGACCTCTGTGCTGTTGGAACCTTTTGGAGCATTTTTAATGACATCATGTGACCAATAATATGGCTGCTGTGAGGTCACTGTACTAACAGAGGGCCCAAGAAGGCGGAGCTTCAGGTTTGTGAGTGATATTTGGGGATTTTCATTGGATATTACTGATTAGCAGGTATGCTCCTGTACAGTATATGCCAACCAAGCTAGCTAGCATTAGCTGATAACGTAGCACCCTGTCATCAAATAGTCACTCCATAAAAACACTTCGAGTAGACGGTGTAACGACCGTCTTTAATATACAGTATATGATCCTGAGCTACTGTGAGAGTGTCATCATAAACTCCTTCACAAACGCTCATTGATTTAACATGAGTTCAGAATGTAAACATAATCATGGAGTTCTCCTCACTTTAACCTACTGAGTCATCTTCCTGTCTGTGCTGAAACAGGGAGGATCCATGAGGCTGACGCTCCTCATCTGGGTGCTGTATTGTGTAGCATGATGCTGCATGTGATGCATCCCCCCGAACACACACACAGGTTTGGGTATCCAGTGTCTGACCCTCGTGACCGTTTGGGTGTGTCTGAGCGGCACAGTGAGCCAGTGTGCATGTGCGAGCCTCTGCAGGGCACAGAGAGCACACGCTACAGTGTTGGCTAACAAAGGACGCGTGTCTGTGTGTGTGTGTTAGCAGTGGCAGGCTGTGACAGCCGTGTCTTTGTTACTCCTCTGCTGACTGTACCATCCTCCTATTCTGCTCTGCACCCCAATAAACACACACACACACAGCTGTTGGTTCTCGTCCTGTTTAGGGATGGGTACCGGTATCCGGTGCCATTATGGCACCTGTTCTGACATAAGCGGTAGTAACCAGACCGAAAAGCAGCACACATTTCGGTGCTTTTTTTCCCTGAGATGTCACACACTTTGGATTCTAGCCAATCATTTTACCTTTCCAAGCGTAGTAGGCGGGCCGAGGTACCTATGTTCTTTTAGAACAGAGCTACAGATTAAAAATGCCCAAGGCGAAGCGGTCAAAAGTCTGGCTGTACTTCACAGCAAAAGATGCAAACTCAGCAGCCTGCAACAAGTGCTTTAAGCTGATACTGTGCAAAGGAGGCAACACCTCGAATCTGATGAAACACCTGGCGACGTATAGCATTTTGTTAAAAGCCGAGAAATGCGCCGTATTTGATAGCTTGCTGCGAGACCTCACATCGAGCACATCTACTGTGGGTGTGGTGCCTGTTATCGGACCCGGAGTTAGCAACATCCCCCAAAAACCCGAAGAGGAGAGTCCTGGCCCCTAGCCCTGCCAGTGTAGCAGAAATGATGATGATGATGATGCAGCAGCAGCCGTTCTTCTCTGCGTGAGTAGCTTAATGTTGTTCGTGTGTAATTTACGTTGAGTAGGCTAACCACGTTATTACATTAATGCACGTAAGGTGAACTAGCAAACATCATCATAGCTACATGCGGCTGTCTTCTTGTTTGATGGCAGATACTCCCTTCACCCTGGCCAAAAAGGCTAAAATGACCAAAGAAAAAGTGGGAAACAGCTAAACATGAGAGGTTTTTGGACAAAGTTTGTGTTCTCCCTTCGAGCACCGTTTAAGCACCGGCACCGTTTCAAAAGTACTGGTTTGGTACTGGTATCGGATAAAACCTAAACGATACCCATTCCTAGTCCTGTTGTCAGGTGGTTCCTCGCTCAGGTGTGGGAATCTTCTCTGATGAGATGTTTGCAGGTTTTCTGTTTGTGATGTCATGCTGTGGAGCTGGTGGAGGCAGAAACTGGAGAACGGAAAGGGCATCACTGGTTTCCAATCTGAAGGGTTGCAGGTTGCTAACTATGGCTTTGTGACCTCTGGGACGTGCATGTTATGGTTTTTGATGTTCTAGTTTGTGCGTCTGACTAAACGTGTGAGGCTCTGTGCAGGCGTCCTTGTGCCTCTCAGCTTCTGGGACCTTTCATGTTTCTCCTACATGTGTGAGGAGGTCAGAAGGTCATGAGACTGGTCCTGCTTGCTCTGGATGTACCCAGACTTTCTTGGTGGGGTATTCGGGTTCCATCATCCAGTGACCGTCACTGGAGCAGTTCAGGTGTGGCTCATATGGAAAAAGTCCCCACTTCAGGTTGGAGGACGCTGTTGAAGGTGGAGGTGAAGCTGCTGGTTTACTGCTCGATCTTCCCGTCAGCTGTGGGTCTGAGAGCGTCCTCAGAGGAGAGCTGCTGCTCCATCACACCGAAGGGAACGAATGCTGGACACCGCCCAGGTGAAGCGCTTCAGGCATATCCTACCTATAAAGACCCGGGTCAGACTCAGGGAGACGCCTCAGTCTCCTCACAGAGGAGCTGGAGGTGGATGCGAGGCTGTCCTGAGACCAGGCATGGGTGGATGCAAGCTCGCTGCTGTGACTCGGCAGAGTGTCTGTAAGACACGAAGCTCCATGCTGTTCATGGAGGCCATGAATTCCTCGTTAAGGGTCCACCCATCACGTCTCAGCTGCCATGCTCTTATGACTGACAGGTGGGAACCCCACCCAGCTCCTCCTGATGTCCACGTTCATGACAGAACCGAGCCCTGCAGGACAGAATCTCCATCACTTCTCCTCCTCCGCCTCATTAGGGCTGAGGCGTCAGTGACAGAGCTTCAGCAGGAAGAAGAGAGGAGGACAAACAGCCGAGAGATGAAACCAAGGCTCAAACAAATCTGAGCGATGAGCGGCAGAAAGCGTTGCGGTTCCCCTGACGGTCGGAGCTGCGTCCCTCCATCACCATCCATCTCACTGATCGGGCTTTTAGCTGTCGCTCCTCTCTGTGCTCGTCTTTTAAAACACATCATCCATCTCCAGCCGCCTTCCTGTTTCCAGTGCCGCCGCCCTAAAGAGCAGTTTAATGTCTTCATGCTGTTTTCCATTTGCTCTGATTTTATAGGTCAGGGAGGAAGCGACGGTCTGTCAGACGCGCCGATGCCCGAGATGTGGCTGAATGATGACGACCGCTTTGGTGTGTGATTGCACGACGGCATGTGCTTCTGACGGCCCGTCAAATAATAATGCTGTTTTATCAAAGGTGCCCCTCCCCTCTCCCTGTGGGGCGTCATTATTGGGACACTGACTTGACCCCACAGCAACGACCCTTCCTGACCCCAAGCTTCAGGACAGAGAGCGTCCTGGTGTGCACAGGTTCCTGCAGGCTGGTTCTCCTCATCTTTGTCTGTATTTCCACAGACACAGTGTGGCTGCTTCAGTTGATTCATGTCTCTGTAAAGATCGTCATACGTGTGCCTGACAGTGAATCTTTTACAGAGTTGAAAGCAACTAGAAATCAGGCTGGAAACAACAGCCTGATGTTGATATGCTCTGATTGTTCTTGGTCATATTTTAGACATGATAAAGTTCTTTATAATAAGCTCAGTGTATGTGCAGTAATCCCTGTGTGATGGGAAAGCCCCGCCCACCTGCTGCTCAAACTGAGGGGCAAGCATTCAGAAGAAAAGGGGAGGAGCCAGAGGGCCCGGTCATGTGGAGACTGCTTTTAGTTGTTGTCAGATTTGACCCTGCTGGACAAACTCGTCCATGTGAAGGTTCATTAGTGGTGTGAACTCCTCCCACCACCAAGATAACCAACAAATCACAACAAAACAGCTGGATGATAAAATAAATCCTTCATCTGAGTTACAACCAAAACCGAGAAAGGCTTCAGTGAAATGAAGGAAATGCAGGAACACAGAAGTAACTTATTACTGATGTGTTGATTGATGAATACGTTTATTTACTGTGAATAAAACACCGAGCAGTGAAGAGACAACAGGAGGGATGAATCTGTTAATTTCTCACGTTTGGCCTTCCATAGACCTGTGTGTGTGTGTGAGTGTGTGTGTGTGTGTGTGTGTGTGTCTGTGTGTGTGTCTGTGTGTGTGTGTGTGTGTGTGTGTGTGTGTGTGTGTGTGTGTGTGAGTGTGTGTGTGTGTGTGTGTCTGTGAGTGTGTGTGTGTGTGTGTGTGTGTGTCTGTGTGTGTGTCTGTGTGTGTCTGTGTCTGTGTGTGTCAGCTGGTCCTGTCAGTGGGAGCGTTGCTGTCATCACCAACATTGCAGCGGATGGTGGGTGGGGTGGGGAGTGTTGCTATGAAGATGCCTGGTGGGGCAGGGCGTCGCCGGGCGTCGCCGGGCGTCAGGCGCTGAGAACTAGTGTGCAGCTCGTGCTGCGTCTTAGCGGGATAATCCAGTGTAATCCCACGCAGGGGAGTCACGGCCCACCACCTCCTCCTCTTCCTCCTTTCTTTCTGTCCCCCTCCTCCTCCCCTGGGACAGGTGGCTGAGGAGGAAGAGGAGGAGTGAAGGAATTAGCATCTGTTACCGCTCTCCCTCAGGTCGGCTCCTCTGAGGGGAGCACGGGGCGAGGACAGCCTCTCGCTGTCGCTGTGAAGCAAAGCCTCAAATGAAAACTGACAGGAAATGACCCATTGCAGCCCCCCACCCCCTCCACCGCTGCCTCTCCCTCCATCATCTACTTCTCTGAACCGGTCTCCCTTTTGCTCCCGTTTCCTGGCGTCTCTCTGGTTCTCCTCCTCCTCCCCTGCTCGTGCTCCTCCTCCTCTCCTTGGTGTGGAGCCTGCTAATGACGCCAAAATCAATGCGGCGCTGCTAACAGCTGACAGATAATTGTGTAAACGTAGAAAGGAAAACGCGCTCACAGTGTTTGTGTGAGCGTCAGCATCCAGCTCATCGGCAGGGTGGAGCATAAACATGGGCTGTGGAGGGTCTGTGGGCTGTGGGAGGGTCTGTGGGCTGTGGGAGGGTCTGTGGGCTGTGGAGGGTCTGTAGACTGTGGAGGGTCTGTAGACTGTGGGAGGGTCTGTGGGCTGTGGGAGGGTCTGTAGACTGTGGAGGGTCTGTGGGCTGTGGGAGGGTCTGTGGGCTGTGGGAGGGTCTGTAGACTGTGGAGGGTCTGTGGGCTGTGGGAGGGTCTGTAGACTGTGGGAGGGTCTGTAGACTGTGGAGGGTCTGTGGGCTGTGGGAGGGTCTGTGGGCTGTGGGAGGGTCTGTAGACTGTGGGAGGGTCTGTGGGCTGTGGAGGGTCTGTGGGCTGTGGAGGGTCTGTGGGCTGTGGGAGGGTCTGTGGGCTGTGGAGGTTCTGTGGGCTGTGGGAGGGTCTGTGGGCTGTGGGAGGGTCTGTAGACTGTGGAGGGTCTGTGGGCTGTGGGAGGGTCTGTGGGCTGTGGAGGGTCTGTGGGCTGTGGAGGGTCTGTAGACTGTGGAGGTTCTGTGGGCTGTGGGAGGGTCTGTAGACTGTGGAGGGTCTGTGGGCTGTGGAGGGTCTGTGGGCTGTGGAGGGTCTGTGTGTGACAGGTGTGGATGTACCGGTTTCCCTCTGGGACGTCCTCACACTGCTGTCATAGATCATGTTGGATTCACAGCAGCTTGCTGCTAAACTCCAGAGGATGTGATGCAAAGAGACTTTCTAATTATTAAACGGCGCTCGAGGCGGATAACGAGACGCTTCACGGAGGCGTTTCTGCTTTACCCTCCATGATTTCGCCTCAGTCAGCGGCCGTTTCTTCACATTCTGCGATGCTTCATCCTTGAGCCTCGGTATGAGCAACACAGTAAAACCCGCGTGGGGTTTCGAGCCCTGCGTTTGTCACTGCTCTACGTCCTGTGATGGAAAACAGGATGTTTTGCACGCCATAAATCCACAAAAGCGCACGCTGGCGGTGGCGTGCATTTCCAGGTCAGCTGATGCAGCATCGTCCTCCTCCTCCTCCATGCACCTCCCGTGGGTTCAGACTCAAACAGTACCAGACTGTCAAACTTGTGGTTCACCTGTGCGCTCCTCTCAGGGGTGTGTGTTCATGATGCGAGGAGACATTTGTCCCTCGACCTAACGCTTGGCGCTGATATGCATCGCAGCGGCTGCACCGCGGGGGGGTGATGGAGGAGAAGCAAGGGGAGGTGGAAGTCCTTGAGTTTGTCCTTGAGGAACAAACCCCGCTGAGCCTGAAGGTGCAGGCTTCACAGCGGCGTTTAGTGACTATAGCTCGACCTTCGTCTTCCTCATCTTCTTCCCATCCTGTCTGACCTCTAACCTGTTTCCTCCGCAGAGGGTGCAGGTGTACTGCTGCCAGGTCAAAGTTCAGTCACAGCTGCCTTATTTTCAGAACATACAGTCAAATAGGCTCTTTTACATCCTTCAAAATAAGATAAGAGACACTTTATTCGTCCGCATAAAGAACGGCCGAGCTCGGAAACAGGGCTGTTCTCTGTGTACCTGCTCGCTAAGCTCGTTATCACAAAGTTGTCTTTAAGCTGGAGGAGCACAGGCAGCTTGTTTCAGACAGCTGCAGGATCAGGGAAAGAAGGATTATTTTGAGCTGTGAGTCTTGCAAAGCTTCTCTGAATAGTCAAAAAGAAGGAGCTTTAAGTGTCACAATAAAAGCATGTTAGAGTGTTTGAGACGGAAACGAGAACGATAAGGAGGTTGCTGGTTCAAAACCTGTCCTGGTTTCCTCCGGGGATTCCAGTTTCCTGTCGTCAGTGCAAGTCGGATGAAAATGCTGTGGGAACGTTTGGAAATGTGAGCTTAAGTATTTAGTGAAGAAAACGCTTCTGGGAATGTGTCTGTAGCTGTGGGTTGGACTCCTCCTCCTCCTGCTGTTGGCTGTAAGGAGCAAACACTGATGTATCTGAAACTGAACGCTCCACCAGGAACACTGGACTGTTTCCGTACACGTGCACGAGTCTCAGCCGGTAAATCTTTGGGTCTTTCAAAGCAAACATCTCCACAGACGGCGGCACTGTCTCAGTGTTTACAGGGATCCAGAGAGGGGGAGGAGTTTCAGTGTGCACGAATCGGTGCTCAGGATTGGCACAACAGACGGATGAAGGAAGGGAAGATGGAGAGAGGGAGGACCACTCCCTGTTCAGCCAGTGTGGACAGAGAAGAAACCCGCTCACAGTTTGGGGCTGGAGCAGAGGCGGGGATGAAGGGGTGTGGGGATGGTGGTCCGGCAGCTGAGGGGGATTTGTGAGGCAGCATCAGGAATTAGGTTGTCCTTCGTTTCCACGCATGAATAGTCCTCACACACATAAACAAACAAACAGCGCCGGGCAGGCTTCCCCTCCCCTCCCCTCCCCTCCCCTCCCCTCCCTGTTAGAGTGGTGCTGGATGTGAGTCTAAATGCTGCGAGCTGATTGGTCAGTAAACTCCAACTTTGCTCCTTTCAGCTCCGCCTGGATAAGAAACGAAGTGATAAACAGTTTAAAGGACTCTCGCTCCTCCCCCTCCCCCTCCTGACCTCTTTGCTGCTGCACCTTCCTCCTTCACTCCCCCACCCCACCCTCCCTCTCCATGCAGCAGTTTGGGCTCCACCCCTCTGTCACCCCCAGCCCCCACCCTGACCAACTGACACCACCTCCGCCGTCTCCACTCTCTCTGCCTCGCAGTCCAGCCTCCTCCTCCTCTCCTGCTTCTCTCCATCCTTCAATTATCCGTAATTTTCCTCACTTTGCATCTTTTTCAGCTCGTTCAGACGCTCCGGCTCTTTCTCCTCCGCCGTCCTTTCGTCTCTAATTAAATCCCAAATTGGAGGAAAATGTAGGCTAATGTTTCAAATGTGGCTCCTTTGTGTGTCTGTGAGTGCGCTGAGCGATGAAAGGCCGGCGGTGCATCCACCCCGCCTGCACAAAGCAGTTATTCCACAATCACTTATTTAGGATCCCGTCGGCCTGAGCAGGGAAGGATAAGCGGCAGTGGGGAACAGATTCGTGTCCGTGAGCCAGACGCAGAGCTGCACTCCATCCTGCAGACCGCAGCGAGTCACGATTATCAGCCACAGCTCACAGGAATGCAGGCGGTCTGCTTCGGTCACATCTGTGTTTTCACATTTCTGCTCGTCTTCATCTTTGACCCAGCAAACATGGACATGTTGTGGCTGTTGTTGTATGGAGGCCTAAAACAGCAAAAATGACATTAAACATGTCCTTGCACCAAACTGACACTAGGTGCAGGTGTTTGCGACACGTTGTTTATCATCTCTTTGCATTTTATTCTTTTTATTTTCCTCAGAATTAATCATTTTTATATTTTCCTTTTATGTTTTATCGCATGTATTCCTGCGTCGTTCGAGGCAGTGTGAGACTGGCTGTTGATTTATTGATTTAACAGCTGATGTAATGCAGGTGGAAATTTAAAAAAAAAAAGAAAATGAATGGGGGATTAATTAAAATTAAATATAAACAAAATGAAACAAATCAGTTTATCTCTCACTTGAATGAATTATTAAATGCCAGCATTATTAATTGTACTCTTGTTGAGATTATTGGCTTATTAAGTTTTTTAATCTACATGTTGGCAGTTTCAGACACTCCGGCCTGTCAGATGTTTGTGAGCTCAGGCTGCGGACTGTTTAAAACACTGTTTGTGACACTTTCTTCTCCTCTGGGATCTTTGTGATGTCATAAAGCCCCACCCGCCTGCTCTTTGAGCTTGTGTAAACGTTAAGTTAAAAGGAGAGGAGCTCAGGCAGCTTGTTTCAGACAGAGGCTCCAGGATCAGATAAAGAAGGTTTATTTTGAGCGGTGAGTCCAAGAACAAAAAGAAGGAACGTATATGGTCTCGTATGAAGATGATGATGATGACGTAGGAGTATGAAGAGTCTGATGACTGCTCTGAGTTGATTCCAGCTCGTAGTTACGTCACGAATAGCAGGGAGAAGCTGCACCTGACCACACCTGTGTAAAGCTGATGGAGGCAGAGAGGTTTCATCACTGCAGCACTGAAGCATTAAAGACAGCAGACTGACGTCTGAAGGAGTCTCAAAGCCTGAGGTGGTTTTCTTCATGGAGCAAGGATGCCACCTGCTGGACAAGTGATGAGCTTCTGCTCTGGAAAGTGTCTTAATGTGAGATCTGTTATATCAATGACTGAGTGTGTGTGTGTGTGTGTGTGTGTGTGTGTGTGAGTCAAACACACTGCACTGTGATGCTGCACAGATCTGTGATTGATTCGTTGACATTTGGTTAGCCAATGAGTGATCAGTGTCACAGTTAGACCCGCCCCCATACTCACATTCAGTTTAATGAAACGATGCAGCACGTCGCCACAAACCAGCAGGTCACATGACATACGTGTTTGCTACTGTGTGTGGGGCGGGGTCAGGTTGGAGCCTCTGCTGGACGTTAGAGGAACTGCAGTTTTTATGGGAAGTCGCTCTTCCTGTGAGAGGTGGCGTCTCTGTGTGAACCAAACTCGTGAAAGTCATCAGTGAACGCTGTCAGTCTGACCTTTAACCCTCCCGTGTCTCTTCTTTCAGATGATTCGTCCTCAGAGAGCGGCAGTGGAAACGGCCTGCCCGCCCTGACCCCTCCCTCCTCTGCTGTGACAGATGGCGCCGTAGTCAGGGAAACTGAGGTTGTGAATGGAAACGGTGGCCCCGCCCCTCTCGACTTCAGCAGGCCCACTTCCTCTTCCTCATCCTCTGAGGACCAGCAGCCGATCAACCTGAGTGACCCGCCTCCTCAGCGCCTGCCTCTGCCCGCCTCACACCTGCCCATCACTGTCTCAGCGGCGGCCGCGGCGCTGCTCGGCGCGCTCCATCCCAGCGCGCCCGAGGAGCTCCGCAGGAAGTACCCGCTGGCTGCCAAACCTCCTCTAGCTCCACATCCCGCCCTGCCGCTGCCCCTGCCGCACACACACGCTCCTCACAATGCACACGCCCCCAACACGCAGTCACACACACACGCGACCGAGCTGCGACTGGACCGCGACGGCAGGGAATATGGCGGCAAGGTGAGACACAAGCCTCCTGTACTTCTGTAGCTCTATTTAATTCCGGCTTTTTCCCGACCGTGGAACGCTCCATCAGGAAGATGGAGACATTCTGTGTCGTCGTGCTTCTGCACGCTACGACTTCAAAAACGTGTTCTGTAGAAAGTATCCCTCTGAAGTTTAAGAGAAAATGTCAGTTTTCCCATGGTATAGATCTCTTGTACAGAATGTGGTTCAGGCTTAAGCCATCTCCTCGTAACAGGCTTTTTACTCGCGGCCAGTAGGA